>NW_006400112.1:1503417-1528321 GCF_000299155.1 Elephantulus edwardii
GTTGTGAGGAGAGACTGGTCCTTGGAGAGGGACATCATGCTTGGGAGGGTGGAGGGACAGCACAGGAGAGGAAGGCCCTCTATGAGGTGGATTAATTCAGTGACTGGGATAATTGGGATGGGAGTATCAGAGACGGTGCGATTGGCACAGGACAGAGCGGAGTTTAGGGATGTTATTCATAGGGTTGCTATGAGTCGCAGGCGACTCGACGGCACATAACAACAACAACAACACCCCTTGTCTCCTATGTGGTAGCATATATAATAAAGCTGCTTTTTCACTCTAGTCCTTACTCCAGTATTGCTATTTCTGGCAGCATGAAGAAGAACCATGTTTAGCTGATAGCAGCAGAAAACTTGAAATGCTGTCATTTGTCAGGATGGTATGGAACTAGATGTTAGTTTATTCTCTTGTATATAGAAGGGCATTGTAAGATTGCCTAGGAAGGACAGAACCCAGTTCATACCAAGAAAGAAAGTTTATTGTGGAGAAACTGCCTGACTCACTCTAAAGTAAAGTCCAGCAGCTACTTAAAGTTAGAATAGAGTTTTATATTGTCTTACAAGGAAATTGAGAGGGAATGTAGACAGCTGGTTTTTACAAGATAATGGAGCAGGTTGGGTCATAGATAGTTATTCCTGGGATAGGGAAGTAGAATAGTTTTGCAGCCCTAACAGATAACAGAATTGCAGCTATTGCTTTGATCGTTTCTGTGGCTGTTGTGGGGAAAGGAAGTGAGAGCAGCTCTGAGGCCCTGACTGGCATCATGCTTGGAAAGGTAGAATGTCAACACAAGACAGAAAGACCCTCGATGAAATGGCTTGACATAGTGACTGTAACAGTGAAGTCAGGTGTATTAGAGGTGGTGAAGTTGCCTCAGGATAGGGCAGTTCAGAGGTGTTGTTCATAGGATTACTGTAAGTTATAGTTGACAGCAACATACTATAGATTACCACGTTTTTCTTGTTGTGTGCTGTCCACTAGGGACTGACCCATAGCTGACCCTCCAGCAGATCTTCAGAGGCAGTAAATAACATGGGAGGAGACTGCCCTGTAGAGTTAACACACTGGTTCCTAACAGAAACAGTGCTGTCTATATGTTAGGTTGTTAACACCAAAAATGTGTTCAGTTTGATGTTTTGTCATTTAATAAAATATATCATCTATATTCATATAATATATATTCCACATTATACCTTGTTTCTTTTAAGTTCTCCTAAGATTTTCTTAAGGAGTCTTGGTGGTATAACATTTAATGTATTGAGCTGCTAATTGCAAGATCTGAATCCTGCAGACCTTCTGTGGAAGAATGACAGATAGTATCTCCCCATAAATCTTTACATCCTTGGATACCTAGTGGAAGATCATCATGAGTCAGAACCAACTCAGTGACAGGAAGTTTGGTTTTGGTGTTCTGAATAAGTTACTAATCAAGAGGATATCAGTGGATAGGTAACAGAGAAGAAGTAGTGCTAGTAATCTTACTCTTAAATGAAAAAATAATAAAGTACTATTTTAAGAAATTAATAATTTATTCAGTGTTGTTGTTATGTTCCATTGAGTTGGAATGAATTCATATTTGACCCTCCAGTGGATTTTGGAAAACTGTAAATCACACAGGAGGAGATTGCACATCTTTCCCTCAAGGAACAGCTAGTTGATTTGAACCTCCTACCTTTGTGACAGTTGTTGTTGTTGTTATGTGCCATTGAGTCGCTTGTGACGCATAGTGACCCTATGTATAAGAGCCCTAAATACTGTTCTATCCTATGCCAACCTCGCCATCTCAAACACACTCATTCCCACCACTCCACTTACAAAATCGATCCATCTCATTGAGGGTCTTCCTCTCCTGCGCCGTCCCTCTACTCTCCCAAACATGATGTGCCTCACCAAGGGCCAGTCCCTCCTTGTAACATGCCCAAAGTATGTCAGATGAAGCTTCAGAATCCTTGACTCCAAGGAGCCTTCTGGCTTCACCCTCTCCAGGACAAACCTGTTTGTTCTCCTAGCAGTCCATGGTATACTCAACACTTCTCCAGCACCACAGCTCAAAGGCATCAGTTCTCTTTCAATTCCTTACGTGGGCCGCCAAAGCTATATACCAAGCCAGCCTTTTAAAAATGATAGCAGCCAGTGCGACAATGAATGAATGGAAATCCAAAATCTCTGTAAATGTTCATTCAAATTAAAAAAAAAAGAAGTGAGAGGCATTCACACCCGTGTTTATTGTGGCTTTGTTCACAATTGCAAAGTCTTGGAAACAACCCAAGTGCCCATCAACAAATGAATGGATAGAGAAGCTCTGGTGTATTCACACAATGTGGAATACTATGCTGCATTGAAAAACAAGGAGCTCATGAAATATTATACAAAATGGGTGACCCTGGAGGACATTATACAGAATGAAATATCTCAGTCCCAAAAGGACAAATATTGCATAGGGCCACTGTTGTAAAACAGGACTGACATCAGGGTTGAGGGGAGACTGAGTAGGAGGGGGAAAATGTATACTACACTGAAACAGATGAGCGAGAGAACTGTTTAAAAGCAATATATGATTAGGTATTATTGTCATGACAGGAATCCAGAATGAAGGCTCATAGTGGAGTGAACTTGGGGGGAGGGATTGTATAACAATGAAATAATTTTTTTTACTTTTCAAAGAGAATTGTGGGGGCTGGGAGAGGTGGGCAGGGGGAAAAGTGAATGAATGAATGGAAATCCAAAGTCTCTGTAAATGTTCATTAAAATTAATAATAAAACAAACAAACAAAAAAAGAAAGGAAAAGGAAACCTAAGGCAAAAGAACCCATATAGAAGAATTCATCATAATAACAAATACATGTTTTTAATAAAATTTCATTTTATACTGTTTTAAAAAAATTATAGCACCCACAATTGAATTTATAATGGAAACTGCTTTCTCTCAGCAACTTTAGAAAGCAGCTATAAAATGTTTGTTAATGATATTTGATCCTATCCTTTTTACATTGCTTTGAAATATTTATCACAAAAAAATAATTCAAAAGAAAAAAACTTTGTGTATTTCATTATTGTGTTACTTATAACATGAGAACAATTAGACATAGTGTAAATACCTAAAGTTTGAGAACTAGCTAATTACATATATAAAGTAACCCATAGCATATATAAAGATTTATAACTATGAAGACTGTCAAGCAACATGGAGATACATCTATTTGTTTAAAGTAGTATAATGTAATTATGGAGCTCTGGTGGCCTAGTGGCAAGAAGCTGCGCTGCAATCCCAAAGTTATGCAGTTCAAGCCCAGCAGCTCTGAGGGAGAAATCCCCTCCAGTGCGATTAATTGCCTCTGAAAACCCACTGGAGGGTCTGCTATGGGTCCATTTGGACTTAAAGTAAACAACAATGTAATTATTATTATTGTAAAATCTTCATGTGATCATGATGATGTCATTGTCATCAAGTGAGCTCTCTACTCATGGTGAACTTACATACAAGAGAATGAAGTGGTGCTCGGTCTTGTGTCACCTAAACAATTATGGCATGTTCATCTGTGAAAATCCATTTCGCCAAGGGTCTTATTTTTTAAAAAACTAAATCTCTGACCAAGCTTTTCTTTCTAGTCTGTCTTAATTAGAAAGTTCTACTGAAATCTATTCATCAAAGATATACATCCTAGTAGTTGAAATACTGGTAGCATAGCATCCAGCCTCATAGCCACCACCATGGTAATGCAATGGGGATTTGATGAGATGAAGTGATCAAAGACATTGATCAGTAGTATTGAATTATATAAAACACAATGCAAATGTATAAAGTATGGTGTATATGAATGGCTGTATGAAAACCAGTTTTTTTAAAAAGAGGCCCACTATGATAAAACAAACTAATAGAAAGGTATTTATGGAAATAAAAACTTTATGTGCTCAAATAGGAGATTATAACTTTTAATTCATCATTAGTAATTTTATTCAATAAATAAAAGGAGAAGTTGATACAAAAGCCCTTAATTTTGTTAACTAACTTGGGGAACTTTCCCGTGTTCTGTTTTCTTGCAGGAGGATCCAGCAGTTCTGGAGGCTCCCTCTGTGCGGCACATGGCGGTGTGTGCTTGGGCTCCCCACCTGGCGGATGTTTAGGGTCCTCCCCTCCACAAGCAGATGCAGCTCCCAGTCTGAGATACATACCTTATGGTACTTCACCCCCGAGCTTAGAGGGGCTCATCACCTTTGAAGCTCCTGAATTGCCTGAGGAGACACTAATGGAGGTAGAATACAGACTGTTATATTGGGCTTATGTCATCTTTGACATTATGTGAGAATACTGTAGTGATAATGAAAGCAGAATACTGTAGAATGGCTCTTAAGGGATTTTTTCCCCCTCTTTGTTCTTGGTTTGTTTTTTAAGATTATCATCACTGCTCTATTTTCAAAATAATATTAAAAATGATGCTCATCATTTTGATTCATAGTAAGTGCCTCAGTTCATATTCTTTTTTTTAAAATGTATATAATTTCATTGTGGTGAAATATTACTTTGTCTCTGTTTGCAGCCATCGCTAGTTTCTAGTTCCTAAAGGTGTCTGTCACGCAAATTCAGTGCCCCTTCAATAATAACTACAATCTCGCCTCCTCCCAGCATGATAACTGCTAATAAAGTGTTTTTAAAAAACAAAACAAAAATCCTTCACTGTGATTTGCTTGAAAGCATACATAGTAAACTGGTTTTGTATTCAAAAGGTCATACATGTTATGTATGACACTGATTACAGTCCCTTGTGTTATAACAGCGTTCTTCCTGTTTCTTCAGTTTTCTGTGTCCACTTTTCCTTTACTACCCCTTCTTGCTTTCTGACCTTGCTCCCCTTTTGAACTTGTATGTTGATTGTTCTAAGGAATGTGTTCCTTTCTGGCATTATTGACCACTTTATAAGCCTGTCTTTGTTTGATAAGAAGTCGAATCACAGGGTGATTTAAGTTGTAGACTTAAGAGTAACCAAGAGCCGTAGTTTTAGGGTTTCACCAGTCTCTAACCAGAAGCCCTGGTCTTTTTATGATTTTGAGTTTTGTTCCATCTTTTTCTCCTTTTCTATGAGGACCCTTCTGATCTTAACTGCAGAGTGGTCAGGATCCACAGCTGTGCATCATCTGGTTCTTCGTATCTCAAAGTTGGGAAGACTGAAGTTTGTATGGTCCATTTAGCATTAGTCCTTTGCACTGAAAGTCTTGGATTTTCTTGACTTTTCTTTCCTCTGGATCTGGTAATCTTCTTTTGTACCTCAGATGGCCGCTCAAGGTGCCCTGGTAACTCTGTAATCTACAGTGTCTTGTACACTGATAACTAAACAACTGTGCATTACTGGTGGTTTGAACCTGCCAGCAGCTTTCTGAGAAAGATGTGGGGCAGTGGCTTCCGGTCGAAATTTCCAACCTTAGAAGGTTACCAGGAGCAGGAATCAGCTCACGTGGCTGTAGTTTAGTTTTCTTAATAATGGCTGATAATTTCTTCATGTGTGTGTTGATCACCTGAGTGCCTTCTCTGGTGAAGTGTCTGTTTATTTCCTCTGCCCATTTTTCAGTTAGATTGTTGTTAATTTTGTTATTTATGTGTTGAAATTTTCTATAAGTTTTAGACATTAGTCTAAATATTTGTAGGATATGCTATTGTCAAGCATCCCAAAAAGTCTAGGTTATGTTTTTGCTCTTGGAAAAGTCTTTTCATGTACATAAGGATTTAACTTTTATAATATTCAGCATGTGGTGAGACTAGAATGGAGAGCTATATCTAGACTATTTCTTTCCTTTTCCTTTCTTTTTCTTCAGTTAGCGCCTGAAAATGAAGATCAAAGACATGTCTAAGTGAGTCGTCACTGACTGGATCATATAAAATATGATCCAAGATCCTCATTGTGGACTTCATCACATTAGCATCAACAGCTCTCTCTGTGTCATGCAGAGGCTGACTCTCAGGTACTACTGGTCAGCTCCTAAAGCATAACCAGCAAACAAACTTTTAACATTAAATATACAATGACAGCAGTAAAGGCAGTGGTCTTACACCAATGTTATAATAAGGAAAATGGAATCATTTTAAGCACCTAAGTGTCATGTGAAGACCAGCTGATGACTATACTTGCCAGTCTCCCTTGTGACTGGATCAAAGTGAAAATTAAAAATGTGATTTTACTTTTTGTTATTAAAATTAATTATAAAAGACAGATCGTTGATTCCCAGAAACCTCTGGCAATCTACGGAACTCTTGACGGCACCCTGAGCTTCACCAGGGCCGAGGAGGAGGAGGAGGCTGGCCCCGACCCCCTGGCTCCCGGGGACGCAGCATCAGGAGAAGATGCAGACTGAAGCCCCCCGCCGGTTGGGCCACGGGGCAGTCAGCTCCTGACCTGCCAGCTGCAAGATTTCTGGAAGAAGTCTCGGAACACCCTAGTCCCCCAGTGGCTGCTTTTCGAGGTGACCAGCGCCAGCGTGGTCAGAGACCCACCCTCCAAGTACGTGGATTGCTGGAGGCATGAAAGGAGATGACACCTAGAAATCCCTAAGCACTGGGCCTGCTGGCTTTAGGAAGAGCAAATTGGAAGGGCCTTGGTGGCACAGGGCTTGAGCACTTGGCTGCTGAGAGGTGGCTGAGAAAGCTGTGTAGCCGGCTTCCCTTGAGAAGATACCTTGGAAGCCCTGTGGTGCGAGTTCAGCTGTGCCCTGTGAAGAAACTCACGCTCAGGGGGAACCTCGTTGACAGTACTGGGTTTCCTCTTTTAAATACTCCTTCAATGAGCTCTGCTGGCCTAACAAGGGTAGCCTAAAGGGGGTGCTTCTCTCCAGTTCGAATTCACCAGCTGCTGTGCTGGGGAAAGATAAGCAATCTCTTCTGGGCAATTTACAACCTCATAAAATCTGCTGGAGGGGAGCTGAGTCAACTCAACACCAAGTAGGTGTTTTTAAAAAAATATATGGAGTGAAACTCAGAAAACTTGCTGGAGGGTAGTTGAGCCGTCAAATTGGATCTGACTGGTACATGAGGAGATTGTCTCTCCTCCAGCAGAGCATCTGGTGGATTCAAACCACGTACCTCTGGGATTGCAGTGTAGCTTCTTGCCACTAGGCCACCAGAGCTCCCTGAATAGGTTTTTTAAAATAATAATTTGGAATAAAAATAATTGGCATCTAGGGCCTCCTTTCAACCCTGGTGAATTCTCAAGCACCCACCCTAAGAAGCATATGATTATCTTAAGGGTCAGATTTAGGGGATCAGGAATAACAGAAGAGGCTTGGAGTCCTCATTTTCCTCTCTCTGGAGAGGAACTGGTCCAGACAATAAAACCTGCCAGACTGTGCTCTCTGCCAGGCCCGAAACCCAGCCTGGTCTGGCCTGGCTCGTAGAAAAAAAAAAAAAAAAAAAGACAGATTGTTAAAAATGGCCCTTTAGAGGCTGGATTCTGAATCTTTTGACACAGTGAAACCTACCTACGCCTATCCCTGGGCACTGTGAATATCCTTTTAAGTTGTTCAGGCATCTCTTATGAGGATGTTCTCTTATAGGAAATGCAAAGTCCAAGGTCTTTGGAGTTACTATCTGAATTCCTCTTAGAAGAATACAGTGAAACAATTTGCCTAATAACCCTGAACCAAGAGAGAATCCATCACTTTTTTTTTTTGCCACAAAAACCTAAGCATAGTGAATAACTAATTTGCTGGAAAAAAATTTAAAACTTTATTTTTTATTATTAAAATAAAATCTATAGATTTCCTATGTTGTTCCCCTCTATAAAAAAGCAGAATATCCATAACTATATTTTGCATTTCTAAGATTGAACGTCATTGTATATGAACAGCCTCACATTACCAGCATCAAACATAATTTCTCCCATGGTTTAAAATAAGAAAAGTTATGCATCATGACTGCATCTTTTATCTATATTCAGTCTGAATGCTGAGCAGATGATTTGAGAAATTAAAGTATATGGTGAAGAATGAGACATTAGGATTGAAGGAAGACTCATCAACAACCTGAATTGTGCAGACAATACAACCTTGCTTCCTGAAGGTGAAGAAGATTTGGAGCAGTTACTGCAAAAGATCAACGACTACAGGCTTCAATATGGATTACACTTCAACATCAAGAAGACAAAAATCCTCTCCACTGATAGGCAACATAGTGATGGAGAAAAGACTGAAGTTGTCAACAATTTAATCTTAACTTGAATCCATAGTCAACTCTTAGGGTAGCAGCAGTCAAGAGATCAAAAGATGTGTTATATTGGGGAAATCTACTGCTAAGAACCTCTCCAAAGTTCTAAAGAGCAATGATGTCTATTTAAAAAGTTAAGGTGCTTTTCCCCTGCTGCCGCCGAGTTGTGCGGAGGTGGAGGCCTGGGTGCGTTCAAGATTCCGCTCCACCTGTAACCCAACGCCATGGCTGAGGAAGGCATTGCTGCTGGAGGTGTAATGGACGTTAATACCGCTTTACAAGAGGTGCTAAAGACCACCCTCATCCACGATGGTCTAGCACGTGGAATCCGCAAAGCTGCCAAAGCCTTAGACAAGCACCAAGCCCATCTATGTGAGCTTGCATCCAACTGTAATGAGCCTATGTATGTCAAGTTAGTAGAGGCCCTTTGTGCTGAACACCAAATCAACCTGATAAAGGTTGATGATAATAAGAAACTGGGGGGAGTGGGTAGGCCTCTGCAAAATTGACTGAAAAGGAAAGCCCCGCAAAGTAGTCGGCTGCAGTTGTGTAGTTGTTAAGGACTATGGCAAAGAATCACAGGCCAAGGATGTCATTAAAGAGTATTTCAAATGCAAGAAATGAAACCAATAAAGAACTTGGCCTATTGAAAAAAAAAATTAAGGTGCACCTGATCCAAGCCATAGTTTTCTCTCTTGCTTCCTGTGTGTCTGAAAGTTGTACAGTCACTAAGACTGACAGAAGTAGAATCAGTGCCTTTGAATTGTGCTAGCGAAGAGTGCTGATATCCATAGACTACCAGAAGGACAAGCAAATCTGTCTAGAAGGAAGTACAACCAGAGTGCTCCTTAGAAGCAAAGATCAAAAATGAAACATCATCTTACTTACTTTAGGTATATTTTCAGGAGTAACTAGTCCTTGGATAAGAGGTATCATGCTGGGAAAAGTAAGGACCAGCAAAAGAAAAGAAGACCCTCACCAGATGGCTTGACATAGTAACTACCACTGCGGAACTTGAGTATGACAGAGATTACGAAGATGGTGCAGGATGGGGCAAGGTTCAGATCTCTTCTTCATAGGGTGCCTGTGAGTTGTAATTGGTGATATATAACAACATTTTGGACGTGGATGTTGGAGGTGTCCTTTCCTGGCTTTGAACCACATTTTTTACCACATCTTGGGTCACTGGACAAAGAATCAAATTGCTTCGATTCCATAGAATATAATAAGGTTATTATGAAGATTAGTTACTCTGTGTTGGTGGTTCTCTCAACTTTATAAAGTGCCCTTGAGTGCTCATGTTGCCTCTGTGTTTCTTAGCCCGTTAAAGCCCACTGAGAATGTTTGCTGACCTAAGCTGGTGTGGTTTGTCACAGATCTGAACTAACATAATTTGCTTAGTGGAATTTTTTAATATCCTTTAAGTAATAGGGGGGTAGAAAAAGTTGAGAGAAAAAAATCTTTTTTTAGTATGAAATACTGATTTAAATGGTTGTCTCTTGCCGCATTCATTCTAGAATATTATAGTGGAATAGCACTGGAAATAATGTTACTGATTACATTTTCATTTGGTTTAGCCTTAAAAAGAAATATGAAAATGAATTATGGGGCTAATAGCACAACTCAGTAAACTTACTAAAACATCACTGAATTAAACAGTTAAAACAGGTAAGTAATATGGCATATATGTGATAATAAGAATTTCAGTTTTAGGTCTTCATCATCATTTATTTTCTGCTGTTTGTATCTTTTTGTTATGTGTTTATCTATGACATAAATTAGGACCTCGCATTTGTTTCAATTTTTTTCTTTGATGAATTCTGTAGTTTTAAATTTTATATTTAGTTCTTTGATTCCTCTTAGTTGATTTTCTGTGCAGTTGTGAGGTACGGAACTTGTTTCCTTCTTCTGTAAATGGGTATGCCAAGTTTACCAACACCATTTGTTAAAGAGACCATCTCTTCTTTATTTACTGGATTTTGATTCTTTGTCAAAGATTAACTGTCCATAGGTGGATGAATTTACTTCTGAGTTCTCAGTTCTTTCCCATTGCTCTGTGGGACTGTTGCTATAATAGTACCAGACTGTTTTGACTACTGTTCCTGCAGTGTGAGGGCTTTGTTGGTAGTGCTTTGCTCAACTGAGATTACCTTTCTTCTACACATCATAATAAACTTCTGTTTCTGTATATTTTCTACATATTTAATACAAAAAAATATTTGTTCTTTTGGGTCTTACTTATTTCACTTAGCATGTTTTTTAAGTTCATCTATGTTATAACATGCCAGAACTTCATTTCTCTATATGACTAGATAACACTTCATTGTCTCTATGTACCAGAGAGCTCTGGTGGCCTGCTGGGTAAATTGTTGTGTTGCCAGTACAAAGGCAAGCAATTCATCTGCCAGCTCCTCCATGGGACAAGGATGACTAATTGATTAGTTACCTCCCATGTGATTTACAGCCTCTGAAAACCTATTGGAGGGTCATTTCTGGCTCAGTAGCACTTGACAGTGACCACATAACATGCTTTATATACAGCAATAAGTATGTACCTATTGTTTTTATTCTGAAAATGTCTAAGAAAAATTGATTTTGCTGCAGCAAGAACATACAGATACCTTACGCCATCTGAATATGACACTGATGTTTACTGAGTGTGTCCTGGATCTGACAGCCATGCAAGCAGGAAACCCAGAACTCTGTATATCTGCTGTCTCCTTGTACCAGATTCAAGAGAGTGTGGTTGTGGACCATATCAGCCAGCTGAGCAAAGATTGGGGGTAGGTGCCTCATTTATTATTCAGTTCCAGGTTCTTCAACCTTTCTATAAGTTTGTGCCTAAGAGTGGGAATTGTCACCCACTGAAATTATTTGATTGTACTAGATTTCACTGTAAGAGCCAGAGCTTGAAAAGTATACAGCCTTAGTTTTGCTGTTTTCCCTTTATACTATTGAAGATACCTTATGATAAAGTAAGTCTTGCTTTTTATCTTAGTCAATTAATTGTATTGAGAGAATACATTTCCTTTTCTGTGCCAAGCTATTTCCCTTCAGGGTTTAGTTTAGTATATTAAAAAATCTAGGAAGATGATACTCCCTTAGGAAAGGTATTGTTACTCACAAGATAACTCTGCCTCTTCTTGGTGTAGACAAGTGGAACAGCTGGTATTATACATGAAGGCAGCACAGTTGCTAGCAGCTTCTCTACACCTTGCCAAGGCCCGGATAAAGTCTGGGAAGCTAAGCCCATCCACAGCGGTGAAGCAAGGTAGGAGTGATCATGTCAGCATCATTTCAGGGGACCCAGGTTTTCCCTGTCCTCTCTCCCTTACTCTGCTATCGAGATGGAACCAGCTCACAGTGGACCTATCAGCACATTTCTGAGACTGTAAATCACACAGGAGGCAATTGTCCATCCTTTTCCTTCAGCTGCTCTGGTGGTTTTGGACCACAAGATGGCCTTTGAGTTGGCAGCACAACTACAGTAGTCACCAGAACTCCTTTAATCAAGGTGGAAAAGATACTGGATTTATTTAGCCATTTAATTGATAGGGAAAAGTCAGAAGTGTTTTTTCCTTTATCTTAAGTCAGCAGGAGAAGTAACGCACATCACTGTACACTTCTGAAGGAAAACTAAATTCATTTCCATTTCTATTTTTTCAGTTGTCAGAAATCTGAATGAACGATATAAATTCTGCATCACAATGTGCAAGAAACTTACAGAAAAACTGAATCATTTCTTCTCTGACAAACAAAGATTTATTGATGAAATCAATAGAGTTTCTGCAGAGAAACTCATCTATAATTGTGCTGTAGAGATGGTAAGCCTTTTAAAATTTAATACTGTATTTCTTATCTTTGAAAGTACTGTGAGATAACACCATGTATTCCTTTTTTAAAAAGTTTATGCCTTGAGTATGACTCGTAGTTACCTTACATGGTATTTCCAAAGCTACAAATCTTTGCAAGGTTTGGGGAAATATTTGAAGCCCTAAAATAGGTTATAGCTCATCATCAAAAGAAAACAGAAATCCTCACAACTGAGCCTATACTAGGCAACATCAGATAAAGAGAAGATTGCTGTTATTAACAGTTTTATTTTATGTGGATTGATCCACAGTCAACATACATAAAAAGCAGCAGTCAAGAAATCAAAGGACATGTTGTTAGGGGAAGTCTGCTGCTCTCCAAAGAGCTAAAAAGAAAGGATGACAGTTTAAAGACTTAGGTGCACCTGACTCAAGCCACAGTATTTCCAGTTGCTTCATATAGATGTGAACATTTGACAGTGAATCAGAAAGACCGAAAAGAATTGATGCCTTTGAGTTGTGGTGTTATTGAAGAATACTTAATATACCATGGACTGCCAAAAGAACGATCAATCTGTCTTGGAGGAAATACAACTCCATATTCATAAAGTTTTTAGAATATTTTAGCTATTACAAGCAAAACTTTATAGGAAATATAAGAATGTATATACTTCTGTGCATGTGTATATTTCTTTAGGATGGACTTCTGGAAATGGGTTTGTTGGAACAAAAACTACTCTTCCAGATATCAGTTACTTAGCCAACTGACTGCAAGAGATCTGTGTTTATTCCCATTCCCAAAAAAAGTGATCTAAAAGAGTATGAAAATTATTGAACAATATCATTAATATCAGCTACATGTAAAATCTTTCTGAAAAATATTTTTTAAATGGCTAGAATAATATGTTTACAGGGAATATCCAGAAATTTGAGCTGAATTCAGAAGAGGCCATGTAATGAAGGATATCATTACTGATACCAAATGGATTTTGACTGAAAGCAGGATACTAGAAAGACATTTACTTTGTGTTTTATTGATCGTGCAAAAGCATTTGACTGGGTGGATCATAAAAGTTATGGCTAACATTGAGAAGAATAGGAATCCCAAAACTTTTAATTACGCTCATGTGAAATCTATACATAGTTCAAGAAACAGTTGTCCAAGCAGAACAAAGAAACCCTACGTGGTTTAAAATCAGGAAAAATGTGCAGCATCGTCATAGTCTTTCTCCATACATGCTCAGTCTATATGCTGAGCAAATCTTTTTTTCAAGAAGCTGGACATCAAGTCTAAAGAATGTGGCATCAGGACTGAAGAAAGACTCAGTAACAAACCCTGCCTTATGCAGATGACATTGTGACATACTGAAAGTGAAGAGTATTGAAACACTTGCTGCAGAAGATAAAAAACTACAGCCTTACATGTCAACATCAAGAAAAAAAAATAATTAACATAGGCAATATCATGATTAGATAGACAGTAGAAATGGTCAACAATTTAAACACCCATGGTAGCAGAAGACAAGAAATCAAAAGATGTCTTGCATTGGAAAAATCTACTGTCAGGTACTTCTTCAGAGTGCTTAAAAGACTAAGACGTGCCTCTTCTAAGCTATAGTATTTCCTATTATTTGCTTTCTATGCATCTGCAAGTTAGTGAATAAGGAAGACCAAAAAATAAATCCATGCCTTGGAATTGTGGTGTTGAAAAGTATATTAAATAGACTTAATTAAAAAGAATATTAAATGGACTTACTCTTTAAATTATTAAAGAATATCCATGGAATGCCAATAGAATAAATAAATCTGTCTTGAGTAACTGCAACTAGGGTGCTCCTTAGAGGCAAGGATGGTGAAATTTCCCCTCACATACTTTATGCATGTTGTCAAGAGAGGCCAACCCTTGGAAAAAGACATTATACTGAGAAAGAGAGGAAGCTTTCAAGAAGATAGATTGACACAGTGACTGTAAGAAAGGGCAGAGTCAGTGCGGGAGAGGGCATGGTTCAGATCTATTGTTTATAGGAACGTGGTGAGTTGTAGATGACTGTCCAGCACCCAACAACAAAGAAAGATGCAGAAACTGATGATTTGGGGTAGTTACCAGAAATCATAAGAAGGGAGGGAGAGCAGGTGGACGTCCTTGGGGGTCAGGTGGCAGCCCTTTCTTTCACTTAGACCTTTTTGTTTTTCTTTCTTTCTTTATTGAAATCACTTTAGTGGGAAGCAGGAATCAGGCCTCAAAGTGGAAAGGGTCACTTGAGGAGGGTGGGATCTCTGTGGAGAATGAATCCGGGCACGGGGTTGGGTAGAGTGGAGAGGCCGACATCCACCAGCATCCCAGCCCCCAGGTTCATCTCAGTCCCTTCAAGCCTTCCTCCCACCCCCCTGAGGCCCCTGCCCTTCCTCACATCCCTCTTTTCTCTGGGTTCTGTCTGTGTAATCTATTTTTTAAAAAGAGTTTGTATTATTTTTTCATATGGCCGTAGCTGCCAGGGGCTTGGGGTTTTATTTTTTTGGCAGTAGGGGGGAGGCGTTTTGTCACTCTGCCTCATGAGCATCTAGGAAGTATTAAAACTGTGAAGCTTTCTCCGAGCACTTTGAACCTGAACCATCATCAGAAAGGCCATGGGACCATGACATAGGGAGGTAAAGCATACTCACCTCTGTCCAGGAAGCATAGATGTCTAAGGAACACAGAACAATAAACACATCCAGTATTCCCCACCCCACCCCCCCCGAAAAAACAACAAAGAGAGGGAGAGAGAAGCAGAAAATCAGAAAACAACTCATTCAAACTCATTGTAGTCGAATCAGAACCAACTTATAGCTGACCCTCCATTGGATTTTCAGAGGCCATAGGTTGCATGGGAGGAGATTGTCCATCTTTCTCTCACAGAGCTGCTGGTAGATAAATAATAAGCTTATATTAAGGTGAATGAAATGAATGGCATTGATAAAGGCTTGATCAATATGACATCACTTAAGAAAGACATAGAGAGGTGCAGAAGAAATTCAGTCAACAATGGTAAACACAAGTATATTGCTATATATGTAAAACATAATTCTGCAGTATGGACATTAATCTGCAAGCCAATATATAGGCTAATGGAAACAACAAAATACGGGCTGGTGAAAGGACTACCCTCAAGACCATATGTATAAATGTGGTAGCAGTTATACATTTATATGCCTATATGGTGTAAGTATAGGCCTTTATATAGTAGAGCCAACAGGGGAAAACATATGTAGACTTCTTGTTCTTAACTCATCATCCTGAGATAATGAATTGCTTGCAGAAGGGCTTTCGTACCGTAGTCTCTGAGGACATTAGGTCAGTTGGCATAACACTGTCCACAAACACCTTGTTCTGCTTCCTTCTTTGGTGAGTTGCCCCACTCACTCCAATCATAGCTGATCCGCCAGAGAGTTTTCAGAGGCTGTAGGTCACATGAGAGGATATTGCCCACCCTTCTCTTGCACTGCCTGTCTTCAGTTGTCAGTACAATTCCTTAGTCACTAAGCCACAGTGCTCACTTGCAAGAAAGGTGTAACTATTGAACTCTCCATTTCTACTACAAAGAAAAGAAAAGCAAATATGCAGAGAAACAGTCCAAAGAGGTAAAGGATTATTACCCTCCACAACCCTGATACTAGGAGAACTAGATAATGTCCAGCTATGACTTCTGACCACTCTAAAATGGATTACATTAGAAGGTAGAATAAGCAAAAATGTAGAACAAAACTAAAAAACATTAAAAAGTCCAAGTTCTCCGTGATTCTAGCTCTTTGTCACTCCAGGAACTTGGAACAAAACTCACCCCAGTGACACAGCTTTCAGCCAAACGATAGATAGGCTTCTTACCTGAAGAGAGGGTGCTCTGGCGGTTCAGTGGTAAGGAGCTACACTGCCAACCCAAAGCATACAGGAGAAAGATGGATATTCTACCATGCGACCTCCAACCTTTGAAAACCCACTGGAAGGTCATTTGTGTGTCAGTTCTGACTTGATGCTATGTAACAAGATAAGAATCAATCATGTAATACACTCACTCATTAGAATAGTCAACTACATAAGATCAAAAAGGCAGCATTTCTCGTGATGGTGAAACACTGCTATGAACATTGGTGTACAGATCTCCATCTGTGTCTCAGTTCTAATTTCCTTGAGGTATATTCCTAATAGTGGAATAACTGGGTCATATCCAATATGGAATACTTTCTTTTTTAAAGCAACATTTGTTCAGCAGGATGGGGTGGAATAAAAAGATGAGTTGATAAGGAAAAACACAATGAAAAATGTGTATAATGTATGTACAGTCATAGAACAATATATATATATATATATGAATGGTTGAGTGGAAAACTAATTAGCTTTAACTTTCACTCAAATAGAATTAAAAAAACACATTATTATAACACATATTCACAAATCTTTTATGTAGTTTGGCTAGTTTTGAGTAATAATGAGTTGATTTTTACTTAGCATGATCCCATATGATAGAACTATGGCTGTTATACTTGGGTAGATTCTGACTGCTACCATTTTAATTAGCTCTCAAGACAATAAATGTTGCACCACCAGCACTCCCTATGTTGTTTTTATTATGTGCCATCAAGTTGCTGCGACTCATAGCAACCCTGTGTATAAGAGCCCTAATCCCTACTCTATCCTGTGTCAACCTCACTGTCTCTGACACACTTACTCCCACCACACCAATCACAAAATCAGTCCATCTCATTGAGGGTCTTTCTTCTGCTGTCCCTCCACTCTGCCAAACATGATGTCCATCTCCAAGGACCGGTCCTCCTTGCAACATGCCCAGAGTATGTCAGACGAAACTTCAGAATCCTTGACTCCAAGGAGCAGCCCGGCTTCAACCTCTCCAGGACAAACCTGTTTGTTCTCCTAGCAGTCTATGTTATATTCAACACTATTCTCCAGCACCACAGCTCAAAGGCATCAATTCTCCTTCTATCATCCCTAGTCACTGTCTAACTGTCCAATGCATAGAGCACAATTGCGAAGATTATAGCCCAGATGAGGCACACTTTAGTCTCCAATCTGATGTCACTGTTCTTCAGTACTCTGGAGAGGTCCCGGACAGCTGACTTTCCCAATGCAATTCATCTCTTGAGTTCCTGGCTGCTGGTACCAAGAGTGTTGACTATGGAGCCAAGCAAACTAAAACTGTTAACTATCTCAATCTCTTCAACATTCATTGATGTTGCCAGTTGGTCCAGTGGTGAGAATCTTTGTTTTCTTGATCTTGAGCTTCAATCCATATTGATGGCTGCAGTCCTTGACCCTCTGCAACAAGTGCTTCAGGTCCTCCTCAGTTTCAGCAAGCAGGATTGTGTCACCTGCATAACGCAGGGTGTTGATGAATCTTCCTTCAATCCTGATGCCACATTCTTCCTCGTACAGCCCAGCATCCTGGATGATCTGTTCTGCATACAGATTGCAAAGGTGTGGAGACAGCAACATCCCTGGCAGACCCCCTTCCTGATCCTTGATCTGTTCTGATGACTGCCTCCTGGCCAAGTGTAGGTTTCGCATAAGCACAATCAAATGTTCTGGGATTCCCTTTCTTCTCGGAGTCAGCCATAGCTTGTTGTGATCCACACAGTCATATAATTTGTGTTAATTTTAGGTTTTTTCTATTCAAACCTATGTTGTTCAGATTAATTTCTTTTTTCTTAGAAAGTTGAGAATCTTGTCCTTTTTGTTTACTGGCTCCAGGTTCAGTCTGCAGCTCTGGATGATATGTTTCAGCTGACTGAAGATACTGCTTATCGATATCATAAGGCAGCCCTTCTTTTGGAAGGCCTAACTAAGATTTTACAGGACCCTGCGGATATTGAAAATGTAATTAAATGTAAGTTGACTTATATATAAGTTGGCTTAATTATTGTAACAATGATTTCTTACAGGAATAGTAAAAGGAGCTTCAAGTTTGGAATCATACTCCTTAGGCTTCAATCTCGACTTTCCAACTTGAGCATGGTTTAATTTGTCTGCAGTGTCAGCTTCTTCTATAAAATGGGAAAAATAAAGTTTATCTTGTTCATTGAAAAGGAGAAAACACAGAAAAGATTTCAAATCCTCATGGAATCCAAGCTTTCAAGAGCCATTAGGTTAGATGGAGTCACAAAAGTATTGCCTGGAAATGATCTTTAAGCCTTAGACCAAAATTATTTCCTGACGTTTTATTATTTAAGCCAAGCAGTGGTTTAATTATTAAAGAATGTAATGAATGTCTGCCTTGAACTTAGTACTCTTAGAAAACTGTGCATGGGTTCAAATGACAGCAAATACTTGGAAAAGTAGATGGAATATTTAGTGAGCAGTCAATATGTATTAACGGGAGGAATAGCTCAGAAAAGGAGAATGGTTATATACATCTTCAAGAATGTAATCAGACTAGCAATGATAGAAAGATAATTGATGCCTTTGTGCTGTGGTGCTGGAGAAGCATATTGAACATACCATGGACTGCTAGAAAAACAAACAAGTTCATCCTAGAGAGAATGAAAGCAGGCATCTCCTTGGAGGCAAGGATTCTGAAGCTTTGTCTGAAATACTTTGGACATGTTGCAAGGCGGGACCAGTCCTTGGAGAGGGAGTCATGTTTGGGAGGGTGAAGGGACAGCGCAAGAGAGGAAGACCCTCGATGAGATGGATTTATTCTGTGGCTGGGTAAAGGGGGTAGGTGTGTCGGAGACAATAACACTGACACAGGATAGAGCAGGGTTTAGTGTTGTTGTACATAGGGTCACTATGAGTCACATATGACTCTACAGCACATTACACCAACAACATAACCTGCCACACCTGTTTATAAGCACATGAATGCAGTTTTATAGAAGCAGGCACAGTTAGGAGGAAAACAAAATTCAAAAATTTTAGGTGGAAGGCTGTTGTTGTTTGCCTTTGAGTAGAGCATGACTCATAACAACCCTATAGACAAAAGCCTGAATCCCCTCTGCAACTATCGACATTTATCAAAGTTCATAGAGTTTCCAGAGGCATATTGTTTAGGAAGTGGATGCTACTACCAAGGCTTAATTTGACTGTACTCATTGAAGCCGGCAATATTAGGGTGCCTCAGTCACAGCCTTGAAGACCATATGAAGTAACTCTACTCTGTACTTATGGAGTCCTATAACTCCATAGTCAGAAACTGTTTGATAACCACAACTGTTTTGTGTGAATGTATATGTCCACTTAGGTGGCTTTGTGGACAAAGAACTGTTAAATTCTTAGAAAAAGACCGTAAAGGATAGAAGGGGTGGTTAATAAAGTGATTTAGTGGGAAAGTATATTTTATGAAAGCCATTTGGCTCGGTGAATCAATTTTTTTGTTGTGCTTTTTTCTTACTGCTTATAAATTACTCCATCAGTCTAGCAACGCAACAATGCAAATAGCTGCAATGTTGATTCCAACCACCCTCCCCACTGTAGAGTACTGCTTTTAAGGTTTCAATCAAAACTGGTTTTTTTCTAATGGACTTCTCTGAAAAGAAATGTGCAATATATATATTTACACATTTATTGTAAATGAAGTTTTGAGGAATATAAAAATCTTTTTACAATTGTCATCATCATTTCCATAAATGTCTATGAAGAATTCAGTGTGATTTATTATAAGGGACGTTTGCTTCTTTTTATGAACTGTGGCATCTAATTTTGAGGTTTGAGGCAGTATTTTCTGGTTTATGTTGGCGTTAATAACATTGACTGCGAAAATCACCATCCTCTCCCATTTGGGCACAGTCCTTGCCTTGGAAGTATAGGTTATGGCTGTCTAACAGCGGCATCCACAGCTGTTCATGCTGATGCAGATTTGAGAGTTATTGCCTTGACAGAGGTCAGCACAAAGTAGTAGAAGATAATTTTATGAGGCATCTGCTATATTTGTGGTTAGACTCATTTTTCAAGATTGACTTAGAAACTTTTGTTTCTGAAAGAAAATAGTATTAAATCGAGACTTAAAGTTTTATACAAGAAAAGCTTTAACAAATGAGCTTGCATGTGCATGAAGTGCTTTTTTCAATTGAAAAATCAGTATAGTTAAAACCAATACAATGTTAGTTTCAGTGGAGATATAAGTAGAGGTCAAAATGGATAGATTCAACTTGTAAAGCTTATAGTTATAAAAATCTATCCAGAGCATACAATATGTAATTATAAAGTACATAACATAAACAGTTGTTAATAAAGCTTAACTGGAAAAAAAATGTAATCAGTGTCACTGAATTGTACATTTAGAAGTTGTTGAATTAGTATATGTTCTGTTGTGTATATTTGTTTCTGTTTATTTTTTAATTTTTTAATTATTATTAATTTTAATGAAAGTTTACAGAGACTGAGGCTTTCCATTCATTCATTGTTACGCTTTTCTCCATGCCCACTGCTCCCTCCCCCCAAGTCCACTCAACTATGGAGCCTTCATTCTGGACTCCTGTCATGACAATAATACCCAATCATATATCCCTTTTAAACAGTTTTCTACCTCATCTGTTTCAATGCAGTATACATTATTAAATCCATCTTTCTCAGTCTCCCCCCAACCCTGATGTCAGTCCTGTTTTACAAGAGTGGCACCATGCAGTATTTGTCCTTTTGTGACTGAGATATTTCACTTAGCATAATGTCCCCCAGGGTCACCCATTTTGAATAATATTGCATGAGTTCCTTGTTTTTCAACGCAGTGTAGTATTTCATTGTGTAAATATACCACAGCATCGCTATCCATTTGTTTGTTGATGAGCACTTAGGCTGTTTCCAACTCTTTGTTATTATGAACAAAGCCTCAATAAACATGGGTGTACATATATCTGCTTGGGTGGCAGTTGTGGTCTTTTTGGGGTATATTCCCAGTAGTGGAATTGCTGGGGTCAGGTGGTATCTCTGTTTGCAACTTTTTTGAGAAAGCACCACACCACCTTCCACAGTGGTTGCACCATTTTACACTCCCACCAACAGTGAATACGGGTTCCAGTTTCTCCACAACCTCACCAGCATTTGTTGTTTGCTGTTCTATTAAATTTTGCTATTCTTACTGGGGTGAGATGATATCTCATAGTTGTTTTGATTTGCATCTCTCTTAGAGCTAGGGATTTTGAACATTTCTTCATGTGCTTGTTGGCCATCTGAATGTCTTCTTTGGTGCAGTTTCTGTTCATATCCTGTGCCCATTTTTTCTATTGGATTATTTACCTTTATCTTGTTGTGATGCTCAAGTGTTTAATAAATTCTAGATATAAGTCCTTTATCTGACATGTCATTGCCAAATACTTTTTCCCAGTCTGTGGCTTCCCTTTTTACCCTGTTGGAGAAGTTTCTGGATGTGCATAGCGATTTGATTCTCAGAAGGTCCCAGTCATCTGCTTTATCTTCTCCTGGTTGTAGATTGCTGTGTATATTTGTAACAACAAAATAAAATATTTTTTAAAAGATAAAATTAGCACATAATTCTAAAATAAGTTACTAAAGTAAGTTACTAAAATAAATATGTAAAATAAAAAACATACCTTGTGAAGTTATGAAGTATGTAAAATAAAAAACACATACCTTGTAGATTTATTAAAATTATGTAAAATTGTGAGGTAATTTGTATAAAGGACAGATAGCTTTTATATCACTGCTGTTGCATGTTCTCAATTTGGAACAGACTCATAGCTGACTTTCCAGCAGGCTTTCAGCAGCAGTAAATTGTATGGGAGGAGAATGCCCATCCTTCTTCTGTGGAGTAACTGGTAGCTTCAAACCATGTGCCTTTGAGATTGCAGTACAGCTTCTGACCACTAAGCCACCAGAGTTCCTTTTTCTATCATTAGTCTTGAGATTCCTTCACTGCAATATTGTTTGTAGGCATGTGTTGTTATATCTAGGAAAGCTTTGTTCTTTTTATTAAATGTAGCTCTTGTAACCTTCGTAGGCTTTGAGACTAAAGAAATGCCTGTTGTACTTGAGATTTTGTATACGTAGTAGAGTAGATATTGATAGGATACTAGGCTAATAGTATTACTCATCAAATATAAACACATTTATATGAGGAAATCAAAGTTGTTCCCTTGTAATGTATGTGGTATATTACTTTTTAATTATTTTTTTTAGTATATTACATTTTTAATAGCCAGGGAAGGTCTTTGGAAATTTTAAAGGATTTTTATTGTGAATTTGATTTTTTTGTTCTTTTCTTTCTAGATAAATGTTGTATTGAAAGAAGATTATCAGCACTCAGCTGTAGCACTGTGACTTTGTGAGCAGCAGGCATGTCCCATGGGCCAGACTAGGGAATGTGAGGTGATACATTTGGGAGTTCAGCATGCATTCTATTGTCCTATCCTCCAGAAACTGTAGCTTCATAACTGGTGATTACCAAAGAATATGCAGTGATTTCAAAAAGGAAGAACAATCCAGAAAACTACCTAGTTGTAGGAAATATGCCTTATCGGAGAAGACAGCCTTTCCCTTTTTCTGTGTGGAAGCAGAAGCAAGAATATTCCACTTGACTCTCATTCTGAACATGATAAATGAATGTACTTTAGAGATGGAATAGCAATAGAGTTATTCTTAAGGATAATTAAGAAGGAAACAAAGTGAGTGACTCTGTACATTCTTCATCAGAGATATGTATGAATTCCATGAATGATGACAAGTTGATCAGCTTGCCTAACTCAGACTACTAGAAAATTTCTCAAGTATCAAAGTGAAAAGGTATACACCTCATCCAGTTAGTTTGATATTTAGGCTAAGTTTGTCTCAATCTTAACATTCATCCTAAAACAGTTTAGGAAACAGTAGCTTAAGAAAAAAACAGAAGATGGCTCTAGGAAAAAAAATTTAAATCCTTACTTTGCTCTTCTGTGAACTCATGGTACTCTTCCAAAATTATTTCATATTTTACTAATTTATTAAAACCACGTGTATTGGCTCTTGGCTTTTGCAATTTAAAAGTAAAGGAGGCAAAATTAACTTATTTAAAATAGTTTACTTCATTATAGACCCTAGACCCTTTCCATCATTCCATTTTAATCTGTAGGGACTTGTAAAGGTTCAAAATGCAACTTGTTTTCATGTGAAACTTACAACTACAGATTTCTCGGTAATGTTTTGAGTTGCTGGTTGTTCGCTTTTAAATGCATTTTGCAACGTGCATGCAGAGTGTGTGCTAATGCCTGTGACCTCTAAATTTACTGACGGCTGGATTTATTTGGGCAGGAAACATGTATTGGAACAAGTATCATACATCAAGAGACTTTCAAAAATTTGTAAGTGGACCAAATCAAAGTGGTGACCTAAATGCTTGTAGCAATAATAGAGTACCACATAAAGGTAATGAAGAATAAAGCTGGTATTCTTTTAGGAAATGGGCAGCTTTCTCCAACCTGAGGTGTGTTTTCATGGTATTACTGGCAGTTCCTTAAGTAACTAGAAATGGAAAATGCAGTTAATTAACATCCCTCCAGAAAAAGGTTTCTGCATTATGTATTGTTTCTTTTACTTACCTGCTTGAATACTTGAATAAACCATTCTCCAATTTTAATCCCTTTATTTTAATCCTTTTAGATACTGTCATCTGAATTATCTGACAAACTACATAACACTTCAACCTTAATATCATTCTAGTAGACTGATTAAGAAAACAAAAAGACAAAAATACACTTTTTTTTCCTTTGAGGAAGTAATGTAATTTTTACCTTATTTATCTGTATGTCAATTTCTGCTGTCAATTTCAACATTTATTTATAAGTTTGTGTTTTTAGGTCTTTAATATAGTGTTTCTACCTCTCATTTGTAACTGCATGCATTATTCTTGAAACTGCCTAAATTCACTGAATTGTTCTGTAATAGCTTTTTTTATTATTGCCTGTACAAATGTATATTAAGGTAAAATAAAATTGACAAAGTGTTTCTAGGGTATGATTGAGTTCGTGTTAAATTCAGGTCTTGCCAAACCTGTGGAGTTTGTTAGTGAGTTTAGAGATCTGGTTATTTATAGCATTTGTCTTACTCCAGAATTTTATTCTTGGGGCCAAAAGAAAAATGGACAGTCTCTTCCTATAAAGATTTACAGCATTTCCGCCTCGTCACTAGGAGTTAGAACTGGCCCAATGCCCCTGAGGCTGGTTTCCTGTCTGTTTTTACAGAGACTTGGAGAAGAATGCCATGCAGAGTGCTAAGAGCATCGACTCTTGAGAGATGATTTCAGAAGACCCTCTTCAGTTCTCTTGTTAATAGCGTTTATTGTGCAATTTCATTTGCTTTCTCAGTTATCACCTGTGTTATCTCAGTTGAGATAACAATCTAACCCAAATGGTTAGATTTGTTCTCTACTTTCCTTTCACATATATTAGGTCACTAGAGAATTAATTAAAGCTGTGTTTTGTGACTTTTATTTCCTTTTCTCTCCTCTGTATAATAAAGTTCTATGGTAGGTGGTATGTGTGAAACAGATAAGACTGAACAGCAGAGAACAACAGATTGTAAATTAATGAATAATGGTTTGATTTCCCTTGCCAACGCTAATTGTTCTAAGATATTTTTGCCTTGATTTTAACAATAATTAACAATTTTTTTCTCTTTCTATGAACATTTTTTTCAAAAGGCAGCATGGGATGACAAAGCAAAATATTACAGTGAAATGTGCAAGGAGTTGGAGTCAGAAAATCAAAAGGGCCGAACTCACTCAGCATATCTTAAGCTCAAGTAACTGAAGAACAAATTCAAACCTCGAGTTGCTATAATCAAGGATGCTTTCGGCAGAACGTTAAATGATCCCGGAAGTATTAAAAGAAGATGGAAGGAATATACTAAGTCACTGTATTGAAAGGAATTGGCAGACACAGAAGAATTTCATGAAACAACATACGAACAAGAGTCTATGATGAT
>NW_006400112.1:1529671-1543440 GCF_000299155.1 Elephantulus edwardii
GTTTAGGGCTGTTGTACATAGGGTCGCTATGAGTCGCAGGCGACTCGACAGCACATAACAACAACAACAACATGAACATTTTAAGGTTTTTTTATTATATCTTCCTTAAAATGGAAATGGACTGTCTGCACTTTGACACCTTGATTCCCCAGACCTCATTCTGTATAGAGGTGATGTGGTCTGAGGCAGCCTGCCTGCCTTGTGAGGTCCTCAATCTGGACTATAGTTGCCTTTCTTCCCATTCATTCCTCTCTTAAGACTTTCTCTTCTGTAATCAGCTGGCAGTTGGGAATGACTATTATCCTGATTCTTGACTGGAAATACTATGTTTGACATTACATCACCCAATTTTGATAAAAACTTTATAAAGAAACAGTATTCAGAGATGGCTAATTAAAGTACTTTGAGTTGATTGGCTATAAATATCTGGAAATTCCTAAAACACAGTGTAAGTGGTTTGAGATCAAACTATAGAGGAAGACCTTCACTTTTTATTTATGCTTCCTTTTTTAGGCTTTCTGGAAAACATCGGTGAGAAATGTTTCTATAGTAAGATTACTTGGCATACTTGTAATTACTTCTAAAAGAATTTTAAATCATTGTAGGTGTACCTTGAAAAACAGAAAGCCCCCTTGACTACTTGAGTACCTTAGACAATCTACTTCTGGTTCATGAATCCTGAGTCTATAGCCATGAAAGCTCCTGAGTCCTCCCAAGTCTCTTCTTGGTACATCAGAGCCCTGTGAGAGCTTCTTCTTATGGGTGGGTAAAGATACTATTTTTACCCTTGAAAAATCACTGGCAATAATGGAGGTGCAAATAAAAACCACAATGAGGAGGGAGCTCTGGTGGCCTAGTGGCAGGAAGCTGCACTGCAATCCTCGAGGTGCACAGTTCAAACCCACCAGATTCTCTGCTGGAGGAGGAGGGACAATTTCCTCCTGTACCAGGCAGATCAGATTTGATGGTACATATACAAAAAATAATAAAATAAAAACCACAATGAGAGATTATCTCACTCCAGTAACAGTTTTTGTTGTTGTTATGTGCCGTCGAGTCACTTGTGACTCAGCAACCCTATGTACAACAGCTCTAAACTCTCCTCTGTCCTGTGCCAATCTCGCTGTCTCAGACGCACTCATCCCGATTGCCCCAGTCACTGAATCAATCCATCTCTCAGAGGGCCTTCCCCTCCTGTGCCTGCCCTCCACCCTCCCAAGCATGATGTCCCTCTCCAAGGACCAATGCCTCCTTACAGCATGACCAAAGTATGTCAGATGAAGCCTCAGAATCCTAGCCTCCAAGGAACAGCCTGATTTAACCCTCTCTAGGATGAATCTGTTTGTTTTCTTAGCAGTCCATGGCACCTTCAGTACTCTTTTCCAACACCAAAGCTCAAAAGCATCAATTCTCTTTCTATCTTCCCTGGTCATTGTCCAGCTCTCTGACGCATAACAAGTGATTGCAAAGACCATGGCCTGTACCAGAGTGCACCTTAGTCTCCAGAGACACACTGTTGTTCTTGAGTACTTTAGAGAGGTCCCTAACAGCAGACTTTCACATCACAATACATCTTTTAATTTCCTGGCTGCTGGTGCCAAGAGTGTTGATTGTGGAGCCAAACAAACTAAAGCTCACCAATTACTCATGCAACTTCAAGCTGAAGCTGAAGAAAATTAAACCAAATCCACGAGAACCAAAATATAACTCTGAGTCTTTCCCACCTGAATTTCAGAACCATCTCAAGAACAGGTTTGAAGCCTTGAACATGAAGGAGCGAAGACCAGATGAGTTGTGGGAGGATACCAAGGGTATCATCTAAGAAGAGTGCAAGCGTTCATTTCACAGACAGAAGAGGAAGAAAAGACCAAAATGGATGTCAGAAGAAACTCTGAATATTGCTCTAGAGCACAGAGAAGCCAAAGCACAAGGATGAACTCAAGATACTAAAGAGCTGAACAGAAGATTTCAAAAGGCAGCACGGGATGACAAAGTAAAATATTACAATGAAATGTGCAAGGAGTTGGAGTAAGAAAACCAAAACAGTCGAACTCGCTCAGCATTTCTTAAGCTCAAGGAACTGAAGAACAAATTCAAACCTCAAGTTGCTATAATCAAGGATGCTTTAGGCAGAGTATTAAATGATCCAGGAGGTATCAAAAGAAGATGGAAAGACTATACTGAATCATTGCATCGAAAGGAATTAGCAGACACAGAAGAATTTAATGAAACAACATATAAGCAAGAGCCTGTGGTGATGAAGGCAGAAGTTCAAGCTGCTTTGAAAGAAATAGCAAAAAATAAGGCCCCAGGAATAAAAGGTATACCAATTGACATATTTCAGCTAACAGATGCTGCCCTGGACATCCTCACCAAGTTGTGTCAAGAAATCTGGAGAACAACCACTTGACCAACTGACTGGAAGAGATCTATATTTGTTCCCATTCCAAAGAAAGGTGACCCAACAGCGTGAAAACTATAGAACAATATCGTTGATTTCACATGCAAGCAAGATTCTGCTGATTATCCAAAAATTACTGGAACAGCACATCAGCAGAGAACTGCCAGAAGTCCAGGCTGGGTTTAGAAGAGGTCGTGGTATTAGGTATATTGTAGCTACAGTTAGATGGATCTTGGCTGAAAGTAGGGAGTACCAGAGGAATGCCTATCTGTGCCTCATTGATTATGCAAAGGTGTTTGTGTGGACCAGTAGCAGTAGCAAAGTTTAAAAGAACAGAAAGCAATAAATGTGGGGGTTTTTAGTTTACTGAAAATGTGGAGAGGATATGGAAAGGTTGGGACTCTAATACACTGTTGGTGGGATTGTAAAATGATACAGTCACTCTGGAAGGCAGTTTGGTCTTTCCTCAAAAAGCTGAGCATAGAAATTCCGTAAGACTCAGCTATTCCACTGCTAGGACTCTATTCCAGCCGAGACACAAATGGAGATTTGCACAATGTTCATAGCATTCACAATTGCAAGAACATCAAAACCACTCAAATGTCCAACCACAATCAAATGGATTGAGAAATTGTGGTACATTGACACAATGGAATTCTATGCAGCACTCAAGAGCAATAATTTTGAAAATTACTTCATAACATGGGAAAGACTAAAGACCATTCTAACTCAGTCTCATAAGGTAACTAGTAAGATGTGTAGAACTCTCCAGAAGGGAAAAAGGAAAGGGCCAATAGGGTGGAAAAGGGGAAAAGATAGATATCATTAGGATCACAGTGAGGGAGTGAAGGAATAGGAAAGAGTCAATGGTAACTTGATAAGATGGGGCATAGATCAAGAATAATTATATAAAATAGGATACTTGATTGTATCAAACAATGTACATGAGTGAAATTATGCAAAGCACAGTGTAGATGAATTAATGTATGCTAACCAATAATTTTTTTTATATTTTAATGAGTTTACAGAAAACTTGGATTTCCATTCATTCATTGTTGCACATTTTCCTTTCTAGCTGCACACCCCCCACCCCCACCTCCCGTTGGCTTTTCTCTCTACAAAGATTCTTCCATTGTTGCCTGAGACTATTAATGTAGACCATCATTTCCTCCCTCTCCTCACCCCACAGTCCACTTTTCTATGTACCTCTTATTCTGGACTATGGATAACATAGAGAAGAATGAATAGCCAATAACACTTAATTGTGCTCATGTGAAACCTTTACCTAGATCAAGAAGCTGTTGTCTGAACAAAACAAGAGAATACTTTAAAAGAGAGAGAGAGGAAAGTTTAAAATCAGGAGAAGTGTGTGTCAAGAGTTGTATTTTTTTTTCTCCTTACCTGTCCAATCTATGCTGAGCAAATCATTCTAGTAACTGGACTTTATGAAAAATGTGGCATCAGGACAGGAGACTCATCAGCAACCCAAATTATACAGATGACAAAACCTTGCTTGCAGAACATGAAGATCTGAAACATTTACTGAAGAAGATCAAAGACTATAGCTATCAATATGGATTACATCTCAACATCAAAAATCCTAACCACTGGACCAGTAGTCAACAATACGATGGAGAAAAGTTTGAAGTTGTCAACAGTTTCCGTCAATTTGCATCCACAATCAACACTCATGGTAGCAAAAGACCAGAACTCATAGGACATAATGAATTAGAAAAAATCTGCTGTCAAGGAGCTCTACAAAGTGCTAAATAGCAAATCCATTTGAAGACAAAAGTGAGCCTGATCCAAGCAATGATATTTTCAATTGCTTCCAATGCATATTGGATAATTAGTAAGGATCACAGAAGAAGAATTGATTCCTTTGAATTGTGGTTTTGGAAAAGAGTACTGAATATCCCATATACTGTCAAAAGAACAAATAAATCTGGTTTGGAGGATGTACAACTAGGGTGCTGCTTAGAGGTAAGGATGATGAAACTTCATTTCATATACTTTGGGCATATTGTCGGGAAGGACAAGTCCTTAGCAGAAGAGTCAATGAGATGGATTGGCATCAACTATAATAATGAGCTAGAGAAAGATGGAGATCTTGACATGAGAGCAGGACAGGGCAAGGTTCACATCTGTTGTTCATAGGTCCCTATGAGTCATAATTGACTTGACACCTAACACCAACAATAGCTCATGATCATATTCATTTCATCCTCTCTTTCCTAGCCATCTGCATGACTTTGGTGAACGGTTTTTTGGGTTTTGGGTTTGGTTTGTTTTTTTTTTCTATGCCCTTTGTCCGTTTTCTAATTGAGTTGACTTTTTCTTGTTGAAATATTAGTTTTTTAAATATAGAATTCAGAGTTTTGTATCTTGTTAGATATGTCTTGGCCAAACATATTTTTCCAGCCTGTATAATTTCTTTTTACTTCTTTAGAAAGGTTTTAAAAAAATAAAATTCTTATTTTAGAGTGGTTTACTTACTAAGTTTGTATGCATTGTTTTTTCACACCAGATCTTTCCACATTTCCTTTACCCACCACTCCCTCTATCCATGAAATTGTGCCAGCCTATGTTTAACCCTGCCCCTGCCCCTGCCCATCCTTACCCCTTGGCTCCTACCCACCCCTTTGGATTCTTATACACATTTTACTAGTTAGGTTTCTATTTCTACATTAATGGTTTTAGACAGTATTTCTTCCTATGGGACTGAGTTAGATCACTTAGCATAATGCTCTCCAGTCCCTCCAAGTTAGGTAGTGATTTTCAAAATCATTGCTCCTGCATGCTGTGTAGTATCCCATCATGTGAATGTATTATAGTTTCTCAGTCCATTCATTTATGGTTGGACATTTGGGCTGTTTCCCAAATAACGCTGCTATAAACATTGGTGTACAAATCTACATTTGTGCTTCAGTTCTCATTTTCTCGGGATATATTCCAAGCTTTGGGATAGCTGGGTCATATGGAATGTCTATGTTCAGCTTTTTCAGGAAATGCCATACTACATTCCAGAGTGATTGTACATTTTAAAATCCCATGTACAAGGTATAATAGTTCCTATACCTCCACATCCTCTCCAACAGTTATTACTTGTTCTCCTGTTAAACTTTGCTACTGGAGTGAGAGGATATCTCATTATGGTTTTGATTTGCATCTCTGTTATTGACAGTAATTTTAATGTGTCTGTTGGCCAAAGGATTTAATTTTTATTAGTTCCCAGTGGTTTAAATTGAGGAGCAATGATGTCAGTGAGGACTAGTGTGTGCTTGATTCAGACCATAGACATTTCAGTCACTTGCTGTGTTGCTGAGAGTTGGTCATGAATAAGGATGACGGAAGAAAAATTCATACCTTTGAGCTGTGGTGTTAGAGAAAAAGTCCTGAATATATTTTGGAGAAGGTGTGGTCAGAATGCTCTTTGGAGGCAATCATTAATATAACATGCAAGCAAAATCTTGCTGAAAATTATCTAAAAATAGCTATAGCAGAATATTGACAGAGAACTGCTAGAAATACAAGCTGGATTTAGAAGAGGCTATAACACTAATACTATCATTGCTGATGTCAAATGGATCTTTGTAAAATAACTTAAAAGCAGAGAGTAACAGAAGAAGGTCTTATTTTATTGACTATTCAAAGGCATTTGACTAGGTGGATCACAACAAATTTGGCTAATCTTGAGAAATATAGGAATTCTATACTACTTATTTGTGCTTATATGAAGCCTAGACCTAGACAAAGGGGCTGTTACCCAAATAAAGCAAGGGAGCACTGCATAGTTCAAAACCAAGAAACAAGTGTGTCAGATTGTATCCTTTCTCCATACCTATTGAATCTGTATGCTAAACAGATCATTGGAGAAACTGGAGTCTATAAAGAATAATGGGGCATCAGGACTGGACATCAACAACTTGCGTTATACAAATGACACAACCTTGCTCACTGAAGCTGAAAATGAGGAGGACTCGAAGTGCTTGCTACAGAAGATCAGGACTACAGCCTTCAATATAGATTGTATCTCAGAATTAAGAAAACAAATTTCTTCACCACTGGCCCAAAATGCAACATCATGCTATCATGATGTAGTGAAAAGATTGAAGTTGTTAAATGATTTCATCTTGCATGGATCGATCCACAATCAACATCCTTGGCACCAGCAGACAGGAGATCAAAAGATGAACTAATTACATTGGAAAAATCTGCTGACAAGAGCATTTCCAGGGTGCAAAAGAGCAGTGATGTTAGTCTAAAAACTAAGATGTACCTGATTCAACCTCTGATCTTCTCAATTGCATCTGAAAGCTGGACAGTGACTAAGGATGACTGAGGAAGAATTGATGCCTTTGAATACTTTGAGTACTGAATATAATATGAATATAACAAGAAAGCAGGAGGTTCAACACAGGAAAAGTGAAACCCCGGTGCTCCTTGGAGGCAAAGAAGTTGAAACTTTGTCTCACATACTCCAAAGTACTGAAGAGCAATGATATCAGTCTGGAGACTAAGGTGCACCTGATACAGGCCTTGGTCTTTGCAATCACTTACTATGCTTCAGAAAGCTGGACAATGACTAGGGATGATAGAAGGAGAGTTGATGCCTTTGAATTATGGTGTTGGAGAAGAGTATTGAATATACCATGGACTGCTAAGTGAATGAACAGGTTTGACCTGGAGAGGGTTAAACCAAGCGAGGCAAGGATTTTAAAGCATCATCTGACATTGGACATGTTGCAAGGAAGGATCAGTCCTTGGAGAGAGATGGTCATGCTTGAGAGGGTGGAGAGACAGCACAGGAGAGGAAGATCCTCTATGAGATAGATTGATTCAGTGACTGGGGTAATAGTGGTAGGTATATCAGAGACAGTAAGATTGGCACAGGATATAGCAGGGTTTAGGGCTGTTGTACATAGGGTCGCTGTAAGTCACAGGCAACTCGACGGCACTTAGCAACAACGACTTTGGGCGTATTTTCAGGAGGGATCAGTCCTTGGAGAAAGACATCATGCTTGGACAGGTAGAAGGTCAGCACAAGAGAGGAAGACCCTGGATCCTTTGGATTGACACAATGAGTATAGCAATGATGTATGTATGATGTGAGATGGTGAGGATAAGTCAAGGTTCAGAGCTATTGTTCATAAGACTGTAGTTGCTTTGACAATGTTGTTGTTGTTATGTGCTATCGAGTCGTTTGAGACTCATAGCGACCCCATGTACAACAGCCCTAAACCGTGCTCTATCCTGTGCCAATCTCATTGCCTCTGACACACCCATCTCGAGTACCCCAGTTACTGAATCAATCCACCTCATAGAGGGTCTTCCCCTCCTGCGCTGTCCCTCGACTCTACCCAGCATGATGTCCCTCTCTAAAGACCTGTCTCTCCTTACAACATGTCCAAAGTATGTCAGGCGAAGCCCCAGAATCCTTACCTCCAAGGAGCAGCCTGGTTTAATCCTCTCTACGATGAATCTGTTTGTTTTCTTGGCAGTCCATGGTACATTCAGTACTCTTCTCCAGCACCACAGCTCAAAGGCATGAATTTTCCTTCTATCCTCCCTAATCATTGTCCAACTCTCTGATGCCTAATAAGTTATTGGAAAAAACCATGGCCTGTATCAGGCGGACCTTAGTCTCCAGAGAGACACTGTTGCTCTTGAGTATTTTGGAGAGGTCCCTAACCGCAGACTTTCCCATCGCAATACGTTTTTTTATTTCCTGGCTGGTGCCAAGAGTGTTGACCGTGGAGCAGAGCAAACTGAAGCTGTGAACAATCTCAATCTCTTCGCCATCCATCCTGATGCTACCGATTGGTCCAGTGGTGAGAATTTTTGTCTTCTTGACATTGAGCCTCAGTCCATATTGTAGGCTGCAGTCCTTGACCCTCTGCAGTAAGTGCATGAGGTCCTCCTCAGTTTCAGCGAGCAAGGTGTGTCATCTGCATAACGCAGATTGTTGATAGATCGTCCACCAATCCTAATGCCACGCCACTCCTCATAGAGCCCCGCCTCTCGGATAATCTGCTCTGCATACAGGTTGAAAAGGTACGGAGACAGGACACATCCCTGACGTACACCCTTCCCAATTTTGAACCATGCAGTGTTGCCCTGTTCTGTTCTGACGACTGAATACGGTGTATGGCTTAATCTGGAAGCCCTGATGACACTTGTTCAGCATGAGAAAAACACATCTGCAGTCAGATTGATGGTGGTAAGAGTCTCATTGGCAAGGAGTGGGACAGGAGCATCTTACATGGAGTTGAGAATTCTGCCACTCCCCATCTTCTATTATTAGAGAAATAAAACATCACAGCATAGTCATTACAGTCCTTAAATTGGCTGCTACTTGAAAGTCCAATGACTAAACCCACAAGTCACCCCTCAAAAGAATGATGTTTCAGTCAGCTTATGTAAAGATCACATTGCTTTGGAAACCCCATGTGCATTCTTAATCTGTCCTTTAGGATCATTATATTTAGGACTAGATTCCATGACAATGGTTTGGTTTTTTTAGGTTCAAGTAAGTTGAATCAAGTATGAGTTTTTGGGACAAGAACCATGAGACACCACTGTGGAATAATAACCAGCCAGGGAAAAGGAGGAGTGCAAACTGACAACTGCCTTCTCCCCATTCTCTCCCAAATGAAAAGGTTGACCAGGGTAGGCTGGGTAACAAGATCTTTTTGGTAAAACTACCACTTGAGACATGTAATTTAGTTCATTGTATTTGTTCTGTGATCCTTGACAGAAGTCTAGGGGGTACATACTAGATTGCTATGGTGGGCTGACACTGAGGGAGAGACGAGGCAAGCAAGCAGAAGAGAAAAAAGACTGCTCTAAAAAATATTCCTCATGAATGCATGTTCAAACAGTTGTATTTTCAGTGATTTATCATGAGGAAAGAAAATAAAAATTCTCAGTTGAGATTAAATATTAATGTAGGATGACAGCATATTTAATGTTTATTTTGTTATAGGGTGGAGTCTCTAGCACTCCAAGGGACCAGGGTGCCAAGCCCGCCCTACCCCCACCCCTCCCTGGCTGAAGTGACTCAAAAAGTAGTTGCCTGGGCCTGCAGGGCCCTGCTAGCAGGATGTTAGCTCAGCATGACTTGCACTTTACCATCACCCTGCCCCTCCTGTGAGGATGGACTCTTTAGTGGGTCTCTGTTGTCTGAGATCCCTGCTGTCAGCATTGTAGGCAAGTTTGCCTTAGAAATGTCCTGCCTACACCACTCTGCAGTCCCCAAACCTGCATGCTGCTTTTCTGACCCAGGGGTACCCAGGTGCTGCTCATTCATGCTTCTCTGAGGAGATTTCTGCACACAATTTATACTGTTGTCTGCCTGATAAACAACAACACCCTCCTATATGCAGTAGACACCTGTATAGAGTCAAAAGTTCCTCAGGAGTCACCAGAGGCTGAACAGATATGGAAAGGCACTGCCTTTTTTTTTTTTTTTTGCCTTTGATACATATTTCTCTATTACCCCATTTTGCATTACTAGACATGTTTGAGAAAATATCTATAAAAATATTCTAGATTTTATGGATATTAAAAGAACCATATATAGACCATGCCATCATAGTTCCATTTAAGAAGTCTAAATTCAAGATGATAGTTCTAGGGGAAGGCCTCCCATGTCTATTCTAAAGGAAGGTCTTGGCTTCTCTCAGAAGTTCTAGGCTCAGTATTCCTTGGAAATCTTCATATGTCCTGGCCTGCCCCTGTGTCAAGGAGTTTCCCAGCACAGGGACTTGGGTCTCTGTCTATTCTTTCTTGGTGGTACTGAGATAGGGAAATTCCACTTACAATTGATCAGAGTTGTGATGGGATGATGGGTGTTGCATCCCACGCTTAATCCTCTTTCAATTGCTTGACTTAGCAGATCATGGGATATCATAACTTCCACATTACAACCTTTTATACACATAGTTTAAATACAAAATGTCCACATTACATCTTTATATACGCATGATTTTCAGGGAAACAGTTCAATTCATAACAGACATCACTTAAAATTAAAGATGAGTGCATATTTCTGTGCAGGAGATTATTTTCAGTATATTAAACCTCATGGCATTTGACTAAAGCTTTTACTTACTAGTACATCTTTGTATTTTATTCTAAGAATATTATCTTTCAAAGAAGCTTTGATTCCTTGAAGTTTTGATATATTCCAGAATGGAAACAGATGTTTTACAAGAGAGAGATAATATGAAACTCATTATATTTAATCTATAGTCTCTTTTCAAGTTTTTTGAGGCACTGCCTTTTTGTTAAGGCTGACAAGAACATTTGGAAATTATAGTGATGTGATAGAATGAAAGCAAATGTCACTTAGTTGGCCATGTTGAAATTGCTGCCATGGCAAATGTTTTGCTTTGTAAATATATACTTCTGTGCCATTAGTCAGAACCTATAGCTGACCTTCCAGTGGATTTTCAGAGGCAGTAAATTATTCAGGAGGAGATTTCCCATCCTTCTCCTGCAGAACTGCTGGTGGATTTGAACCACATGCATTTGGGGTTGCAGCACAAATTCATACAACTACCATGCATCAAGAAATTGTTTCTAGTTAAATAAAACCAAGTTCAGCCTTGCCTCCCCATCTCTGCTTCTATTCTCTTCATCCTCACTATAGCCTTGAGGCTACCAGGCAACTCCCTGGACCACTCACTGGGCCCCACCTTTGATGCTATATTTGAAAGTTTGTGAAGAAGCAGAGCCGAGCCAGCTTAAGGTTGCAGAACTGGATCTCAGTGAAGAGGTGGCATCTGTGCATGTATGGAGGAAATCTGACCTACCAGGTCAGGGAGAGCAGATTTACTTGGGACATTACTATAAGTACTGAGAAGGATTATGGTAGTCAGAAGTGCAAGCTGTCATAATGGGTCTAAAATCATATGTGCTAGCTCACAGACCACACAGAAACCATATTGGGGAAGTTGGAAGATTATAATCCAGGTTAATAGAAGAATTCAGTCAGGACAACTTTCAATATGTGCTCACAGAAACCTCTGCCTTGAGACTTAAGCCCAGTGTTAAAAAGTTCTCAGTTCTGCCAGTACTGACTCTTCCCCCACCCTCAGCTGTTCAGCAAATTTGGGCAAAGGCTTAGCTTATTCTAGATCTGTCCCTGGGGAGGGGAGTGGGAAGCAGCCCCAAGATAGCTCCATGCCATGGTAATTCTCTGATTCGGCAATAGCTGCTGCTACTATAGGTGTAGCTGGAGCAAGAATTCCCTTGACTTGCTTCCTTTCTCTTCTTCACTGGTGAGGAAGATCTCTTCAGCTGCTGGATTACCCAATTTTATGGTGAGACTAGCCAATACCTTTGTGGATTGGTGAGATTTGCTAATCTCCTTGTGGATTAGTAGATAGTCCCCCTTGTGGATGGAATAGCACACCTCATTTGCATATTCCCACCCATATACATGGCAAAGGCAAACAGTGCTAAGAAAGTCATATTGAAAGATAAACTACAACATCTGAATCTTGTCTATTCTATGCTGTCATCATTATCTCTGTTGTACTTAAGCTCATTGCACAGTCATTGATTCCATCTCATTGAGGGTCATTTTTTCAGGAACCCTTCCATGAATGATGTCTCTTTCCAAGGAATAGCCACTCTGAACAATATACCCAAGAATGTGAGACAAAGCTTCACCATCCTTGCCTCTAAGGAACACTTTGGCTTCGTTTTCTACAAAACATAACTGCTTGTTCTTTTAGCTGTCCATGGAATATTCAGTATTTTTCTTCCAACACCACAACTCAAAGGCATCAATTCTTATATACTCCTTATTCATTGTCGAGCTCTCAGATGCATAGTAGGTGACTAAAAAGACCGTGACACTTCTGGGACCTTACCATCACCCTGCTGCAAGACGCCAGGGCCTGTTTGGCATGGAGGACCTAAAAGCATCCTCCAGCCACCACTACCCCAGCATCTACTAAAGGCTGTGGCCCAACCCAGGCACACTCACACCCTGTCTGATGACAGAACCACTGCCTGTTGGTTGAGGGGCTGCAGTTTCACCACCTATCAGCCACCCCTACTGTCCAGAGCCAGAAGCACCAATATCACAGGTATTTGGGGGGAAACACTGCTGTCTAGATACATTACATGAGATCCCTTAAACAGAAGGGGCTGGACCAGGCCAAGTCTGACCAAGTTGCAGTTTCTGGAAAGCAACCCTGTTCTGCATTCAAGTACTTTGGGGGAAACACTGCTATCTAGCTACACCACTCAGGACCCCTGAAGAACAAGTGGAAGGGGCCGGTCCAGCCCAAGCCAGAGCGAGACACCATTTCTGGAAGGGAACAACAGGCTTCCTGGTTTGCCATTCAGGTTATTTGAGTGAAACCCTGCTCTCAGGGCCTCAGTCCTTCAGGCCTTGGGCCAAAAAGGGAACACAAATATACAAGCCCTTCACAAAACATTGTAATACTCTGGGTCACTATATAGTTAGAACAACTTAACATCTACTAAGAAAAGGCTCACATAATGTCAAGCAGCAGTCTGCTTTAGTCATTATGAAAAAACGAAATAACCTTTCTCTTAAATGAATATTCCAGATAGGGAGAACCAGAAGAACTATGTTATTATAACCCATGTGCCTTTGTTTCCCAACTGATAACCAATGTATCTTGTGCTTTTCCACTGCCCTGGAGTTTGAACTCATTGTATACTTAAGAATTTGTGACACCACCCTATAGTTAAAGATCTATCTAACTGCTACATGTGCTACGTGACTGCCGCAAGTGCTACGTGCAAATATGCTGTGTAAACCCTGAGCGAACACTGAACCAATGAATTCAAACTGTGCTTTCATCACCCAATGAGAAGCTGATACCCAGTTGTATCCCCCTAAAGTGTATAAAAAAACCCAACTTTGTCTGCTCGAGGTCGGCTCCTCTGTCTCCTGCGAGAGATACATGTCGGCCTGGAGCTCCGCAATAAACCTCTTGCCTCTTGCTGTTGCATCAAGCCGGTGTCTTGGAGTCTTGGGTCTTCGCCGTCTGCTCGGGATAGGACCACCAGTTCCACTCTAGAACACGTATGAACCCGCAAGTCGGTTTCAGCCGGTGGTTGCAGTTGGCACTCAACGTGGATTTTTAGAGAACGAATCCATATGTGTTGGACTCTGCGTGGATAATAGAAAGAAGGACTGGCCAGTCGATGAATATGAGGTTGCCACGGAATTACCCAAACCGTGGCAGGATCAGGATCTCAGAGGTGAGTGCGCAGTGAATATTGGGGCAGGAAATCAGTGTGCAGGAAAGGTTTATAAAAAGCCTTCATGATTCTCAAGGCACGAGGGGTAAGGGTTAAGACTCCTTCCTAAAGATGTATG
>NW_006400112.1:1543900-1545558 GCF_000299155.1 Elephantulus edwardii
CCCCCCCACACCTCCCCAAAACCCACCCCCTACCCCCAAATATAATTTGGCCCTAAGAAAATTCCCTTCACCGCTTTTTCTTACTGAAATCTCTTTAACGAAATCGTAGCTGTTAGAACGACCACCATCTTGCCATGCTGAAACAAAGAAAGACTTTCACACCTTTTCAAATGCCGGCGCCATTTTGCTATGCCCCTCCCCATCTCTGCCTCCTCCCTGGCTGGCCACGCCTCCGCTCCCCGCAAGCCGGGACCTGTCCCAGGCTCCGCTAAAGCGAGCAGGAACGTGTGCTTCTTTCTTTCTTTTAAAATATTTGGGATTGTTTTATTTTTAATGAAAAGCAAAGAAAAAAAGCTTCCCTCTGAGATGCAGGGGTGGAGAAGAAGGCAGAGGAGGAGGGAGAACCCGGTGCAGCACTGGGACTTAGCCCCCCTCCCCCCGCCCAAGGATATTTGATTTGCCTTAGAATCATCGCGACTGCCAAAGGGGAACTTGAAAGGGAAGGTACCGCATGCGCGCACCTGGAGTGGAACCGCTAGTAGCCCCGGCCGCCCACAGGACGGCCAGAGATGCCACTGCGCCCTTTCCTAGCCCGGTGGTGGAGTGGGTGGCGGAGCGGGCCCTCGGTTCTCAGAGGATTGGGGCTGCTCTCCTCCCGGACGCCTGGCCTGTCCCCCGGTGTGAGCCGCCACAGAACTCAAGTTGGCACCAGCTCCCTGTGCGGCTGCTGCCTTCAGCCCTGTTTGCAAAACTGAAAGTGTAAGATTCAAAGGCAGTGTTGTGGCTAATCTGTTACCTGATCCCCTTCAGGAAAAGTGTATAAATTGGAAATTAGTGTATTTTAGTTAAAAAACTTTTAAATAATTTTTAAATGTAATAGCTTGTGTGCCACGGCTCTGGACCCTGCGCCGTCCTGTGCCAGTCGTGTTGCCTCTGGCACGCCCATTCTGATTGCCCCGGTTGCTGGGTCAGTCCATCTCGTGGGGGGGAGGGGTCTTCCCTTCTTGCGCCGTCCCTCTGCCCTCTCAGGCGTGGTGTCCCTCTCCGGGGCCTCTCCCTCCTTGCAGCTTGCCTGAGGTGTGTTGGACGGAGCCCCAGAATCCTTGCCTCTAGGGAGTAGGTTGGTTTGGCCCCCTCTAGGATGGGTCTGTTGGTTTTCTTGGCAGTCCACAGTGCATTCGGTGCTTTTCTCCAGCGCTGCAGCTCGAAGGCATCAATTCTCCTTCTGTCCTCCGTGGTCATTGTCCAACTCTCTGATGCATGGCGGGTGATTGCGATGACCATGACCTGTATCGGGTGCACCGCGGTCTCCAGGGAGACACCGTTGCTCTTGAGTACTTTGGAGAGGTCCCTAACAGCAGACTTTCCCAGGGCAATACATTTTTTTATTTTCTTGACTGCTGATGCCATGAGTGTTAACCGTGGAGCCGAGCAGACTGAGGCGGTGAACAATCTTGGTGTCTTCGCCATCCATCCTGATGCTGCCAATTGGTCCAGTGGTGAGAATCTTTGTCTTCTTGACATTAAGCCTTGGTCAATACTGAAGCTGCAGTCCCTTGACCCCTGCAGCAAGTGCATGAGGTCCTCCTCAGTTTCAGCAAGCAGGGTTGTATTATCTGCATAAACGCAGATTTTTAATAGACCTTCCACCAATCCTG
>NW_006400112.1:1547203-1548348 GCF_000299155.1 Elephantulus edwardii
TCATTCCGAGCTGCTTTTTGGAATCTTCTGTTCAGCTCTTTAGTATCTTAAATTCTTCGTTAGAAGTAATAAAAATATTGTTCCTTTTCCTACAAACCAGTTAAATAATTGCTCAACTTTTGCTTCTCCCTTATCATGCATTTCCTACTATTAATAGATCAAAAGTAATAGGATTTGGAAGTACTGAGAAATACTTGTTTTTTAAAAAACAAACAAAAAATCATCATTAATGATCAATAGTCCTCTCTTTCTGTTAATCAAATTTCTTTTACAGGTCTTGTGGGTATAGAAGTTAATGTGTCTGCTATTAGTAAAAAATAATTAGCCTCTTAATTGGCCTTTGCAAAAAAAATTTAACATTAACTCTTTCTGAATTAGGAACCTCTCCCATTGTTTAGAGGTCTAAGAATGCACAAAGGGCTCAAATGCAATTTTATGTGCTATACATTAGTGCTAATTTATGGGAAAGAAATTTATTAAAACAATTTGGAGCTTTTATATCTATCCCTGCTTTGTCAGATGCTAAATTCTAAAGTCTTGCCCTTTCGGTAGAAAAACGGATATAGAACCTGCAACTCTCTTTAGGATTCTCTCTTATTATTACTAGGAAAAGTATTAAAACTTGGAAGAGTCTAAAATATAGGTAAGAATAAGAAGAAAACGTGTTAACACAGAAGAATGAAGAACAGTTGAGAATAAATAGGAGAGAGATGTTATAAGAGGCTTCAGTGCTTATGTTTTGTTTTTTTGTCTGCCATGTTTGTTGTCTTTTTGTCTTATGTTCAATGTGACAATATTTGAGTACTCATACAATTTAAAAGTTTCTGTGAAAGCTAAGAATTGACAGAGACAAATTTAAGTTAATATCTATATAAATTCTAAATATCATAGGTCAGGAAGACCCAAGGGTGGATTTTTCAAATATCTCATGGCGCCAAAAGAGACTGTTTGTCTCAAGAGATCTTTGAAAAATCGGCTTTTTGGCAGTATGTATCACCTTCATATATCCATGCATTTTATCCAGTATCCACACACTTAGGTAGACATTTTCATCTGTTTCAGCCAGTTTTGTAAAATACACATGCCGGTGGCTGGCACTTCAAGTCTATGTGAGTTGTGTGAGTGTACCTGTGTTAGTTGCTGTA
>NW_006400112.1:1549423-1578244 GCF_000299155.1 Elephantulus edwardii
TTGTGGTAATATCTTGTCTATCTGAAAAAGCAACTAAATATGTTATAAAACATTGTTTATTCAGTTATTCTGGGTATACTTTAGGATATCCTATTTGCTTTATCAAAAGTAACCAAAAGATGGATGCTTATTTTTTAGTAAGATGCAAAGAAATCTTCAGAGTTAGACAGTGGAAACTCATCATGGACTGTACAATTGAAGTAATTGGCTTTCGGCCGACGAGCTTCTGGATATGGTACAGGTAGAAATAACACCATCTTTCCAGCAGATGCCAACTTCCCTCATGTTTTGAGAAAGCTTGCCCTGGCATCTGGCAACCACCTTGAAGAAAATGTCATCATAACAGTGCTATGGCCATTCTCTTATCTAACATTAGTACTGATAATATAATTTTTAAAGGACCAACAGTTGGAACACTACCTCGCTTAGAGACTGGTCACCTCTTCATACATGGTCCTGGACTTCCTATGAAAAGATTTGTGGGAGGAATGTGGACTATTGATATGAAGAACCTTCAAACTGAATTGTGGAAATTAGTTTCTAGTATGGATTCGAGAAATATTTCCTGTGTCCCAAAAGATAAATGTAAGGGAGATAATGTCACAAGTGACAATCATGTTTTGAGTACCTGAACCACATGTTTTATTAATTGGTAATAATGTGATCACTGGTGATTATCCTAAAAATAATTTCAGTTGTTCTCGTTGCAAAATCTCTAACTGTATCAGCTCTATTACCAAGGATGATTCGGTTGTTATTCTAAAAAATCCTCCTCTTGTTATGATATTTGGTATGATGATAATATCTTGCAAATTTTAAAAGAGTTATATAAGTTGTTATTAAGAACCAAAAGAGCTGTAGGTCTTGTTATTGTGGAAATTGTTTCTCTTATCCCTATGATTGCTGTTGTCTCTATTTCTGCTACAGCCTTAACACAAAAAGCCCATACGGCTAAGTTTGCAATCGAGTTAATATACATTGTGACAAAAATTTAAGTAAAGCAAAAGAACGTATAATCAATCAATTATGGCCAAAAAGTTAAGGGGACGTGGTCAAGGACCAGCCACCCTCCCTTTTTTAGGGGCTCATTGTCAGTGACGGGATTAGCATACCTTCTTTTCACTTGCTTGGTTACCAACCTAAGACAGGAGCAGGGCCAAAAGCTGCCCTGTTTATCCTATGACGGGTAAGAAACCTGTGTGAAAGAAGTATGCTAAGGCATGTAGCCTAAGACAGACGTGAGTCACCTGCGGCCTTTATAAACTAAAGAAGGGGGACTCTGTAGGAAGCCATCCTGAGTACATGCAGCTGCCACCCCTGTCCATCTCTGGGACTATGCCTACCTCTTAAATCAGCACCTGTAAATCAACACCTTGGGGCATGCTCCTCCCTCTCTTTTGTAAACTGATAACCTAGGGCTGGGCTCCCTGGCAGCCCGGCCTACTCCACTGCCTATTTATAGCAGAATTCATTGAATAAATTTGGGCTTGATCAGGAATCTTTGTCTTGCCCCAATCTCTCATGTCCCTGCTCCTCTTTTAATCCACACAGGTTCCACTCTAGAACACGTATGAACCTGCAGGTCGGTTTCAGCTGGCGGTTACAACAGGAACATGAAAACAGCTCAAATGTCCAACCACAATAGAAATAATTGAGCAGCTTTTAAAAATCAGCAAGTAATTTGAAAGATCCTCAAGTGTTTAATGTCCTTGTTAGAAAGTAGGAGGTCAAATTTACACAATCTCAAGCTTTTTCCTTTTGGACAACAGTTGTTGATTTTGCCCCTTGGATTACTGCTGCTCACATCTTTAATGTGCAAACCTGGGACCCTTTAGAGTAGTGGGAGAAGATTTTCACCCTGGGACCTACAATGCCCTTTTCCAGCAAGAAGTAGCTAAGAGGATGTGGTGCCCCCTCTCCTACTGAATCAGGGTGAAATCTCTCGGGGGGGGGGGGAATGACAGGGAGTGGCAGAGCACATGCTAACAAAGGAGATCAATCAGAACTGGTTTTTACAAAGTCTGCGGCACCTTTAGAAGAAATGCACCATCAGCTGTTTATAAAGTGTTACCGCAGGAGACCTAAAAACAGCCCTAAAGAATTTAGAGATGCTTGCACCACCTCTTCTCTACTCTAGTCTCCCGAGAAGTGTGGAAAACAAAGAAAACAGGTGAGGACAATATAGAGAAAAGCACTGAAAAAATGGGAAATTTTGGGGCTGTTGTGTGATCAGTGAGACTCTGGTGGAACTCTGAGGTACGTATGTGCTATGTTGGCATGCACCCAACACCTGAGCTTCCTTTACACAAGGTATTGTGTGATCAGTGTGATGCTGGTTCTGAGGCACATGTGTTTCTTGTTGGTGTATATCCCACACTTGAACATCCTTTATAGTGATCCATGTGCTGAGAGAGTTAAAAGAACTTAGGACAGCTCTTAGAGATGATGGAGCTCGTTCTCCGTGGACAAAGGCACAGCTTAATTCATTAAGCCTAAATTTAAACACCCCTCAAGATTGGAATGATATGATGAGGGCAGTCTCTTCAAAACCTCCCATATGTGTACACTGGCAATCAGATACACCTCCTAGTGAGCCACCAATATGGGTTATGTGGAAGGATCCATTACATCAAGTATGGAAAGGGGATCAAGGTTTTGCTTGTATTTTCCCACAGAACAAACCACATCCTGTGTGGATTCCTGCTCGTCATGTCTGATTCCAATTCACCTGAGAAGATGCGTTGACTGAGCATCCACGATAAGAAGATGAGACAGAGTCGGAGGGCAGCGGACTGGCCTACGGGCCAAGGGCAGCGGGGGCTGCGCACAGCAGGCATGGCGGGCGCGGGGCTGCAGGTGGCTGCCCGGTGCTGGCTGCTGTGTGGAGGCCACGACGTGCCGCGGGCCGCCTCGTCCTCGTCCTGCCTGGGCTGCGGACCCCCGGGTCCGGGGGTCCCCTGCCCCGGTGGTCCGTGCCCCTCGCTCGCTCCCACACCCGCCAGCGGCGCTGACCCCAGCGTGCACCTCTGGGCGCGTTACCAGGACATGCGGAGACTAGTGCACGACCTCCTGCCCCCTGAAGTCTGCAGTCTCCTGAACCCAGCGGCCATCTACGCCAACAATGATATCAGCTTGCGGGATGTTGAGGTCTATGGCTTTGACTACGACTACACTCTGGCACAGTATGCAGATTCACTGCACCCTGAAATCTTCAGTGCAGCCCAGGACATCCTGATTGAACACTACAAGTACCCAGAGGGGATTCTCAAGTATGACTACAATCCCAGCTTTGCCATCCGCGGTCTCCATTACGACATCCAGAAGAGCCTTCTGATGAAGATTGATGCCTACCATTATGTGCAGCTGGGGACGGCCTCCAGGGGCCTCCAGCCTGTGCCAGATGAGGAAGTGATCGACCTGTATGGGGGCACTCAGCACATCCCCCTGTACCACATGAGCGGCTTCTATGGCAAGGGTCCCTCGATCAAGCAGTTCATGGACATCTTCTCCCTGCCGGAGATGGCTCTGCTGTCCTGCGTGGTGGACCACTTCCTGGGCCATGGTCTGGAATTCGACCAGGCGCATCTCTACAAGGATGTGACGGATGCTATCCGAGATGTGCATGTGAAGGGCCTCATGTACCAGTGGATTGAGCGGGACATGGAGAAATACATCTTGAAAGGGGACGAGACATTTACTGTCCTCAGCCGCCTAGTAGCCAATGGAAAGCAGCTGCTCCTCATCACCAACAGCCCTTTCAGCTTCGTGGACAAGGGAATCAGGCACATGGTGGGCCCTGACTGGCACCAGCTGTTTGACGTGGTCATCATCCAGGCAGACAAGCCCAGCTTTTTCACCGACTGGCGCAAGCCTTTCCGAAAACTCGATGAAAAGGGCTCGCTCCAGTGGGATCGCATCACCCGCCTGTAGAAGGGCAAGATCTGTCGGCAGGGGAACCTGTTTGACTTCCTGCGCCTGACAGAATGGCTGGGCCCCCGCGTACTCTACTTTGGAGACCACCTCTACAGTGATCTGGCAGACCTCATGCTGCGGCCCGGCTGGCACACAGGCGCCATCATCCCCGAGCTGGAGCGGGAGATCCGCATCATCAACACGGAGCAGTACATGCACTCACTGACTTGGCAGCAGGCGCTCACGGGGCTGCTCGAGCGCATGCAGACCTACCAGGATGCAGAGTCAAGGCAGGTGCTGGCAGCCTGGATGAAGGAGCGGCAGGAGCTGAGGTGCATCACCAAGGCGCTGTTCAACCCTCAGTTTGGAAGCATCTTCCGCACCTTCCACAACCCCACCTACTTCTCCCGGCGCCTCGTGCGCTTTTCCGACCTCTACATGGCCTCGCTCAGCTGCCTGCTCAACTACCATGTGGACTTCACCTTCTACCCACCCCGCACGCCGCTGCAGCACGAGGCCCCACTCTGGATGGACCAGCTCTGCACTGGCTGCATGAAGACACCCTTCCTGGGCGACATGGCTCACATCCGCTGAGGGCAGCTTTATTGTCCCAGACAAGCCCCCAGCCCTCTTGCCCTGCCCGCTCTGGTCATCTGTCCAGACAAGCAATAAAGGCCGTCCGTCTCCTTCCTTAAAAAAAATAAAAAAAAAGAAAGAAGATGAGACAGAGGAAAAGGAAGTCAAAGCCCCAGATGCCACACACACCTGTGACGTGGGGCATGCTGAAGGCACTCAACTAACAGGCTCTTGATCTAAACCCTGGAAATGATACACCCGGTAGTCCTGTGTTTATAACAATGCTTAGTGCTGCGTTGACCATCAATAGTGCCACAGCAGGAGAAGCTAATCAGTTGTCATTACAAGAGCAGCCATAGACCTCTTCACAAGACAGAATGCCCAAGAAGCTGAACTGAATGATCTTTCTACCATTACTGTCATTGGATCATCCTCCTCCCAAGAAACACCAGAGGCCCTACACCAGAGACTTTCTCCTCTTTGAATTTATTTAAAAGAAAAAGGGAGGATATGTTGGCCTTTGGCCAGGACAGATCGCCTAAGCTCCAGATAAGTGCAAGCCTCCCAAAAGCCTTTAATACAGGATAGAGAAAGCTCTCCTGTGTTTGGCTGTACTGGCTTGAGAAAACTCACCACTTGGGAAGTTGGCTGCCACATTTGTTGAGCTGGGAGTGGTCCACATGAGACTGAGGTTCTCCTAACCAATCTGCATGTCCCACATTTGTAAACCCACCCTATTCTGTCTTTCTGTTTACATGTTTGTATATAAGTGCACTGCAGTCCCAATAAAATTGAACTGGATTGACTCTCTGATCCTCTCCCGGAGGGTGTATCTCCATTGTGCTTAGCCCTATCAGGGTGTCACTGTTAAGTTGCCAGTGAACAGACAGCAACACTTCCTATTTTGCTTGCATGTGATATTAAAGATATTGTTCAATAATTTCTACATTGTGTTGGCTCTTCTTTCTTGGGAATTGAGAAATATAGAAAAAAATATATTTGAGGAAACAAACATATACTTCTTCCTGTCATTAACTAACTAACTCATTAGGTTCCATAACTGTTCAAGATTTTGCAAATGGCCAAATCAGGCTCGTAGAGATTAGGCATCTTTCCCAGAACACAGAAGTAGTGAGCCATATAACTAGAACTTACTTCGCTCTATATCTCTGTCAGATTATTTTTTTAAAATAAGCTTTTCCTTTTAGAGTAGTATTGGATTCACAGAAAAGATAATACAAAGAGTTCCCATGTGCACCACACCTAGATTCCTCTGTTATTAATATTTTGCATTCCCGAAACTCACTGCCTTGGAGTCAGAACTGACTTTCCAGTGGACTTTCAGAGGCTGTAAATCAGACAGGAGGAGATTACCCAACTTTCTCCTGTGGAACCGCTGGTGAACTGAAATCACCAGAAAAGCTCCATCTTTGAGTCAATGTGCAATTTACTATGGACTGTGGTACCAGAGCACCCTTATCGTACATTCATGAGATATATTTGTCCTAACAGATGAACCAATATTTATTTATCATTATTGCACTCAGTCAATACCTTATTTGGATTTTCTAATCTTTAACCTAGTGTTTTTCCAGCCTCATGGTTTCCTATCCAGAACAGCACATTATATATTTAGTTATCCTCTCATATACAAAGCCAAATATATATAATATATATGTAGTTCATATAGTAATTATTTAAAATTCTGTATGAGAAAGTCTTAAGTTATTTAAAATTTTCCTCTAAGCATGAAGATAATGAATATAAATATTTACTAACAATATTTTTTAGGTATAATTAATATATTAACAGGAAACTCTTAGAAATTCAAGCTGGATTCAGAAGAGGGTATGAATACCATTGTTAACATCAGCTGGCTCTTGGTTTGATGGCTAGAATACCACAAGGATGTCTGCTTGCATTTTATAGACTGCAAAGGCCTTGGACTGTGTAGAAAATAATAAATTATCAATAACTCTGAGATGAATAGGAATTAAAGAATGCTTACTTGTATTCATATGGAAACTGTATATGAACCAAAGCAATCATTCAAGTAGAACCATGTTTAAAATCAGAAAAGGTGTATATCAAAATTTTATCCTTTGACTATACCTATCTAATTTGTATGCTAAGCAAATAATTCAGGAAGATGGACTACATGAAGAAGAATGTGAAGTAAGGATTGGTGTAAGAATGGGAAGGTTTGGCAAGCTCTGGTGGCCTACTGGCAAGAAGATGCACTGCAATCCCAGAGGTAAGTGGTTTGAATCCATCAGATGCTCTACTGAAGAAGGAGGGACAACCCCCTCCTGTACCAGTCAGATCTGATTTGACGGTACACACACACACACAAATTTAAAAAAAAAGGTGAAGCTTTGGTGAAGAATATAGAATATACTTTGCACTGCCAAAAATACGCCCCTAAAATTTAACCAAACCTGTCTCAGAAGAAGTACAGTCAAAGTGCTGCTTAGAAGCAAAGATGGGGGAACCAACCTGTGCCCACTCAGCAGGCTGGCAGAACCAACCCATGCCTTCATAGCCCAAGAGTACTCCTTTGGCCATTTTGAAAATTATCTTCCACAGGATTTTGTTTGCAGAGGAAGATGAAAGATAGCCAACCCAAGTGTTGCATGTAGCTTCCACCTTCCGGAAGCTCCTTCTCCATTTGAGGAAGGGGGAAGTAATAACACCTACCTCAAGCTACAATTAGATGACTTGGTGGAGAGGAAGAGCACACTGATGGCAGCCCTAGAGCCAGAATTGCAGTCCCCAGCCACGATCCCTGGTAGGCCACAAGGTCCAGAACTCAGAAGAGCTGGGGGAGGGGAGAGGGAGAGAGAGAGAGCACGTGTGTGTGTGTGTGTGTGTGTGTGTGTGTGAGAGAGCGTGAGCACCATCTGGTCCCTGAGGAGAGCCACCCAAACCCTGGGCAGTGCTGCCTAGCCCCTGGGGAGAGCTTCCTTGTTTATCTAAGCCACTTCCCCCATTTCCTCTTCCAGTACACCTGTAAATTATAACTCTAAATCCCTTTTCTTTTTAACTCCCAAGTTTGTTCTCTCTAGGTTTCCTGTGGGTAACCTGAACACTGAGTTTTGTTCCAGAACCTGGACAAACCCTGAGCCCAGTTCCAGAGACAAAAGGGAAATATAACTGCCACGTAAGTGAAGGTTGATGGAGCCTCGAAGTTCAACCAGCCACTCCCACTGTACTCATGCACACAAACACGTTGCCATCTAGAGGACAGAAAACGTCATGAAAATATATTCTAACTGAACAAGAAAGTATGCAGCTTCAAATCAAGACTACCAGTAAAGTGTTAAAATGGGTCCCCTTTCCCCTTCATCTCAATATACCTGTTCAGCATGAAGCAGCCAGAGAGGAGTCTGTGCCCTATTCCCAAATGGGAAACCCACAAATAAAAAGAGACAATCTCTTTGTAAAAAAAAAAAAAAAAGGAAGGAAGGAAGAAAGATAGATCACCCTTGGACTAGATCCACCATTACCCGGTCTTTTCCAGTCCCTGCCAGATCTTTCTCATTTCCTTTACCCTCTCCCTCCACCCACCAAAGTGTAAAACCTTGTGATTCATCCCAACCAGCCTCATCCTTCTGCTTCCACCCCTTACCCCGTTGCATCCCCAAACAAGATTTTTACAATAATTTTTTTTAAAGAAGCAAGGATGAGAAAAAAGAAAGGAAAAAAGAAGCAAGGATGGTGAAATCTTGTCTCACATAATTTGAGCAACTTATCAGGAGGGACTGATCCTTGGAGAAAGATGTCATGCCTGGAAAAATTGAGAGATTAGCAAAAAAGAGGAAGACTCTCAATGAGATGGATTAATATAGTGACAGCAACCATAGGCTTAAGCACAGCAGAGATTGTGAAGATAGTAAAAATTGGGCAGAGTTTTGTTCTATTGTATGTAGGATTGATATGAGTTGGAGCCTACTTGATGGGACATAACAAATAACAACAATACTGCTTTTAAGTCAGCTCTTAATCTTAGCAACCTCATGAGACTATGGGTAAAACTTCTCTAAATCTCTCTAGGATTTCCAAGGTTGTGCAATCTTTACAGAAGCAGATTGTCACATATTGTACTATGGAATGACTGCTGAGTGTAAATCACCAGATTTCTGGCTAGCAGCCAAGTGCTTTAACTATGGCACCGCAATGATTGCTCTGTAATTTTTCTACTATGTATGTATTTTTTTTCTTTTTGGTACAATAATTCTGTGTATTCTTTCCATCTTCTTTGATGCTTCCTGGATCCTTCAAGACTTTTCCTATGGCATCTCTCAGTATTGAAACTTGAGGCTTGAATTTGTTTTACAATTTTTTCAGTTTAAGAAAAGCTCAGCAAATTCTTCCCTTTTTAATATAAAATTCCAGTTCTTTGCACATTCTGTTATAGTACTTTGTTTTGTCTTTTCAAGCTGTTGTTGTTGTTATGTGCCGTCGAGTTGCTTGCTGCCCTTTAAAAACTTTTGTTTGCTTCTTTTACTTTGGAATTTCTTCCCTTTGTTTTGGCTTCTCAATGCTCTAGTGCAATTTTCAGGAATTCTCCTAATGTCCATGTTGGTCTTTTCTTCCTCTTTTTCCCCCTTTTGCTCTTTTCGTAGATGTTACCTTTGATGTCATCCTACAACTCATCTAGTTGATTATTAGTGTTCAATGTCTCAAACCTATTCTTAAGATGATTTTTAAATTTAGTTGGGATAGACTAAGGTCATATTTTGATTCTTGTGAACTTGTTTTAATTTTCTTCAGCTTCACTTTAAAGTTGCACATGAGTAATTGATGTTGACCAGCACCTACTCTAGTTTAGACTGCTTATATTGAGCTTCTTTCTGCAACAATTCTTTCTACAGATAATAGTCAAACTGATTCCTGTGTAGTCCATCAAGTGAAGTCAATGTGTATAGTTGTCATTTGTGTTTCTTTAGAAAGCTATTTGTGAGTAATCATCAAAAGTACCAATTCAAACATTCTATCTTTAGACTCCAGCCCATAATTTCCAACAACTATTCCTTCTACAAGTTTTCCAAGTTTTAAATTCCAGACACCAGTTATTATTAATGCATCTTTTCCGTATGTGAGGCCAATTGCAGATTGCAAATGTTGTTAGAAGTCCTCCTTTTCTTGTTTTAGGCTTTAGTTGTTGTTGTATTTTAAAAATGGTTGTGTTGACAGATCTTCTTTATATGCACATGGACACTATCCTATCATTCAAAGAATTGTACCTCAAAAGAAGCATAAAAAGAAGATAGAGGGGATATACAGTCACTATACCAAAAATCATTAACTGACACTGGAGAACAAATGATTGAATTTTCTACAATCAATGAGATCTTCACTACAAATCACTTCCCCCCCAAAAAAAACAACACAATTGGTGACTATACTCATGGACCTCATCTAATGAACAACACAGGAATCAGCTTGACTACGTCTCTGGAAAACAAACCAAAAAAAAGGTTGAATAAACAAAATACGAGCAGTCAAAGTCAGACCAGTTGCTGATGTGGAATAGACCATCAATTACTCATGTGCAAGTTTAAATTAAAGCTGAAGAAAATGAAAATAAGTCCATAAAAACAAAACTATAATGTTGAGTCTCTCCCACTTGCGTTAAAAAACGATCTCAAGAATAGATTTGATGCACTGAAGACCACATGAGTTGTGGGATGACATGAAGGCTACTAAATTGTTCAAAAGTCAAAACAAAAGAAATTCCAAATAAAAGAGCTGAACAGAGAAGTTCAAAGGGCAGCTCAAGAAGGCAAAGCAAAGTATTATAATTAATATGCAAAGAGCTAGAGTTAGAAAATAAAAAGTGAAGAACTTGTTTGGCATTTCTCAATTTGAAGAAACTAAAAGCAAATTCAAGCCTCGAGTTGCAATACCAAGAGATACTATTGGGAAAATCTTAAATGCTCCACGGAATATCAAAAGAAGAGAGGAGAAATATACAGTCACTCTACTAAAAAGGATTAATGGACATGGAATGATATCACTAAGATCATGTGTGAGCAAAATCCTGCTGAAACTCATCCAAAAATTACTGAAACAGTCATCAGCAGAGAACTGTTGTTAAGTGCCATTGAATCACCTGTGACTCATAGCGACCCTTTGTACAACAGCCCTAAACTCTGCCCTATCCTGTGCCAATCTCACCATCTCCGACACACCTGCCCCATTACCCCAGTCACTGAATCAATCCATCTCATCGAGGGTCTTCTTCTTCTGCCCTGTCCCTCCACACTCCCAAGCATGACGTCCCTCTCCAAGGACTGGTCCATCTTTGCGTGTCCAAAATATGTCAGATGAAGCTTCAGAATCCTTGCCTCCAAGGAGCAGCCTGGCTTCACCCTCTCCAGGACAAACCTGTTTGTTTTCCTAGTAGTCCATGGTATACTCAATATTTTTCTCCAACATCCCAGCTCCAAGGCATCAATTCTCCTTCTATCATCTCTAGTCATTGTCCAGCTCTCCGATGCATAGCAAGTGATTGCAAAGGCCATGGCATATATCAGGCACACATTAGTCTCCAGACTGGCATCTTTGCACTTCAGCACTTTAGAGAGGTCTCTAACTGCAGACTTTCCCATAGCAATATGTCTTTTAATTTCCTGGACGCTGGTGCCAAGAATGTTGACTGTGAATCCAAGCAAACCAAAACTGAACAGTCTCAATCTCTTCACCATCTATTATGACACTGCCAATCGGCCAAGTGTTGAGAATCTTTGTTTTCTTGATATTGAGTCTCAATCTATACTGAAGACTGCAGTCCCTGACCTTCCACAGCAGGGCTTCAGGTCCTCTTCAGTTTCAGCAAGCTAGGTTGTGTCATCTACATAACGCAGATTGTTGATGATTCTTCCTCCAATCCTAATGCTGCATTTCTCCTCTTAGAGCCCAGCCTCCCGGATAACCTGTTATGCATAAAGATTGAAAAGGTATGAAGACAGGATACAGCCCTGGCATACACCCTTCCCAGTTTTGAACCATGCAGTGTTTCCTTGCTCTGTTCTGATGACTGCCTCCTGGTCCAAGTATATTGTTGTTGTTATGTGCCATCGAGTCACTTGCGACTCATAGCGACCCTATGTACAACAGCCCTAAACTCTGCCCTGTCCTGTGCCAGTCGCGCTGTCTCCGATACTCTCATCCCGATTAACCCAGTGACTGAATCAATGCACCTCATAGAGGGTCTTCCTCTACTGCACTGTCCCTCCACCCTCCCAAGCATGATGTCCCTCTCCAAGGACCGGTCCCTCCTTAACAACATGTCCAAAGTATGTCAGACAAAGCCTCAGAATCCTTGCCTCCAAGGAGGTGCCCAGTTCAACCCTCTCCAGGGTGAACCTGTTTGTTTTCTTAGAAGTCCATGGTACATTCAATACTCTTCTCCAGCACCATAGCACAAAGGCATCAATTTTCCTTCTATCCTCCCTAGTCATTGCCCGACTCTCTGATGCATAATGGGTGATTGCAAAGACCATGACCTGTATCAGACGCACCTTAGTCTCCAGAGAGACACCATTGCTCTTCAGTACTTTGGAGAGGTCCCTAACAGCAGACTTTCCCATGGCAATACGTCTTTTAATTTCCTGACTGCTGTTGCCAGGAGTGTTGACTGTGGAGTCAAGCAAACTAAAGCTGTGTACAATCTCAATCTCTTCACCATCCATCCTGATGCTGCCAATTGGTCCAGTGGTGAGAATCTTTGTCTTCTTGACATTGAGCCTCAATCCATACGGAAGGCTTCAGTCCTTGACTCTCTGCAGCAAGTGCTTCAGGTTCTCCTCAGTTTCAGCAAGCAGGGTTGTGTCATCTGCATATCACAGATTGTTGATAGATCTTCCACCAATCTTGACTCCACATTTCTCCTCATAGAGCCCAGCCTCCTGGATAATCTGTTCTGCATACAAGTTGAAAAGGTATGGAGACAGGACACATCCCTGGCGTCCGCCCTTCTCAATTTTGAACCACGCGGTGTTCCCTTGCTTTGTTCTGATGACTGTCTCTTGGTCCAAGTAGAGATTTCTCATTAGCACAATCAAGTGTTCTGGTATTCCCATTCTTCTCAGAGTCAGCCATAGTTTGTTATGATCGACACAGTCAAATGCCTTTGCATAGTCAATGAAACACAGATAGACATTCCTCTGGTACTCTCTGCTTTCAGCTAAGATCCATCAGGCTATACACATGGATTTAACCTGATGGTATGCATAGGAATCAGATAAATTACATCTGTGGAAAGAACTGCTGGAGAAGCTCAATATCAGCTATGAAAACTAGGCCTGGAGCTGATTGTGGAACAGATCACCAACTACTCTTATGCAAGTTTAAGCTGAAGCTAAGGAAAGTGAAATCAAGCCCACAGAAACCAAAATATGACCTTGAGTCTATCTCACCTGAATTTCAGAACCATCTCTGGAACAGGTTTGAGGCCTTGAACACTAATGAGCAAAGACCAGATGAGTTATGGGAAGATATCAAGAATATCATCTAGGAAGAGAGCAAAAGGTCATTGCAAAGATTGTGAAGGAAGAAAAGACCAAAATGGATGTCTCTGAATATTGCACTGAACACCAAGAAGCCAAAGCAAAAGAAAGAAATCAAGACATTAAGGAGCTGAACAGGAGATTTCAAAAGGCTACACGACAAGACAAAGTATTATCGTGAAATGTGCAAAGAGTTGGAGTCAGAAAATCAAAGAGGCAAAACTCGCTCAGCATGTCTAAGCTCAAGGAACTGAAGAGGAATTTCAAGCCTCGAGTTACAATACTTAAGGATGCTTTGGGCAGAATATTGAGTGATCCTGGAAATATTAAAAGAAGATGCAAAGAGTGTACAGAGTCATTATACCAAAAAGAATTGGCAGACACCGAAGAAAAATTTAATGAAACAGCATATGAGCAAGATCCTAAGGTGAAGAGGGAAGAAGTTCAGACTGCTTTGAAAGAATAGGCTAAGAATAAGGCCCCAGGAACTGATGGTATGCCAATTGACATATTTCAACTAACAGATGCTGCCCTAGATGTACTTACCAAATTTTACCAAGAAATCTGGAGAACAACCACTTGGCCAACTGATTGGAAGAGATCTATTTTTATTCCCATTCCAAAGGAAGATGATCCCACAGAGTGTGGAAATTATCGAACAATATTAATATCACATGCAAGCAAGATTTTTCTGAAGATTATCCAAAAACTACTGGAACAGCACATCAACAGAGAACTAAAAGCTGGATTTGGTAGAATCTGTGGTAATAGGCACATTTCCAGTGTCAAATGTATCTTGACCTAATGCACAGTACTAGAAGAATGTCTTATCTGTATTTCATTGACTTTGCAAAGGCATTTGACTGTGTGGATTACAATAAATTGTGGCTAACCTTGAGAAGAGTAGGAATCTCAGAACACTTAATTGTGCTCATGTGAAACCTATACTTGGACCAGGAAGTATTGGTCAGAACAGAGTAAGGAAACTGTGGTCTAAACATAGTTCCAAATCAGGAAAAGAGTGTGTTAAGGATGCATCCTGTCTCCATACCTTTTCAATCTATATGCAGAACATATCATTTGGGAGGCTGGACTTAATAAGGAGGAATGTGGCATTAGTATTGGAAGGAGACTAATCAACAAACCACATTATGTGGATGACACAACCTTACTTGCTGAAACTGAGGAAGACCTGAAGCATTTGCTGCAGAAGGTAAATGACTGTAGTTTATTATATGGATTGAAGCTCAACATCAAGAAGACAAAGTTGTTTCCTTTGAGGCAAGGATTTTGAAGTTCTGTCTCACATTCTTTGGTCACATGGCCAGATGGACCAACCCTTGGAAAAGGGTATCATGTTTGAAATGGTGGAGGGACAGACAGCACAGGAGAGGAAGACTCCAGGTGAGATAGACACAGTAACTGGGGTAATGGGAGTATATGTGTTAGTGAGATGGGCTCAGGATAGGACAGGGTGCAGAGCTATTGTACATAGGATCACTGAGTTATAGTCAACTGCACACAACAACAAAACTTTCAGGAAATAACATATGGTCAAAAACCAATGGGAAAAACAGGAAAAGGTTCAAGCTGCACTGAAAATGTTAGCAAAATATAAAGCCTCAGGGATTGATGGAATACCAGTTGCTATGTTTCACCAAACATGTTTCACCAGTCTTCTATGTGTTCATCAGATTATGCCAAGAAATTTGGAAGACAGCAACCTGGCCAATATATCCCAGACAGCACTCCTGGCACTTTGACTACTCCTGGAGAAAACCATTCCCTCCCCCATCAAGCTACAGAGAAGTGGGCCCACCACATCTGAGCAAAGAGAAATATGCCGCCTCCCTTTTCCTCAAAGGACAACCAGATGAGAAGTTTGCCACAGGGAACAGGGAAGAGAGTTACCCATAGATGACCAGAAGGAAGATTACAACTGCAAAACTGAATCAGAGGACAACAATAAAAACCTACAACTTATATAACATTTTAAAGATAAGAAACGGAAAAGAACCTATGCAGACACAACAGAAACTACCTCAGAAATACCAAGAATTTCACATATTGTCAAGGGAGCAACAGGTAGGATAAAACATTATGAAAAAAGCAAGCCTTCTATTAAAAAAGCAGACCAGCTTGCTAACCCAATGAATATCACAGTGACAAGGAGGCATATCAACAGAAATATATATACATGGTGTTATATTAATTGCTATTGAAGAAGCTACAAATGATGGAAGAAAGAATAAAAACCATAAATAAAGAGATACAAGAATTTTTTAAAAATATCCCAAGACAAAGAGGGTGCAACCAACACAGTATTAGAAACAACAAGAATGCATGAAGATGAAATTTGGAATATCAAGACTGAAATGGCAGAATTTTCCAACATCCTAGGGGAACAAAAACACAGAATAGAAGAAATGGAACAAAGTGTCAGTGAGGTACAACACAAGAATCTCAAAGAGAATTTACTAGAAAAAAGAAACAGAAAGAATATGGAATAAAAATTAAGAAAACACTAAAATCATGTGAGATAGTATCAACTAGAACAACATATATGTCATCAGGATTCCATAACAGGAGGATAGGAGTAGGGGAAAGCATTGAGTAAACTGTGGAAGGGATGAAAGAAGAAAACTTCCAGGTTATCAAAAGTGAGGAAATCCACATTCAAGAAGCTCAGTGAACTCTAAACAGACTAGACACCAAAATAAAAACATGAAGGCAAAGCCAAATTCTCCAAAATGAAAGATAAGGATATAAAATACTAAAAGTGCAAGACTCCTGAACAAGAAAAAGGTAAACAATCCAGTTGCAAAGTGGACACAGGCTATAAACAGACACTTCACCAAAGACATTCAGATGGCAAACAAACACATGAAGAAATGTTTGAAATCCCTACATCTCAGAGATGCAAATAAAAACAACAGTTATCATCTCACCACAGTAACAATAACAAAGTTCAACAAAGCAGCAAACAGCAAATGCTGATGAAGTTGTGGAGAGATTGGAACCTGTATTCGCTGTTAGTGGGGATGTAAAATGGTGCAAACACTATGGGAGGTTGTTTGGCACTTTTCCAAAAATTTGAAACTAGAAATACTATTTGACCGAGCAATTCCATTACTAGGACTGTACCCTAAAGAAACTGAAGCTGCTACTCAAACAGATATATGCACACCCATGTTTATGTATATATTATTCACAATAGGAAAGAGATGGAAGCAACCCAAGTAACCATCATCAGATGAATGAATGGGTAGACAAACTATAATATATTCACACAGTGGAATACTATGTAGCACTAAAAGACAAGGAACTCATAAAATATTACACAACATGGGTGACCCTGAAGTACATTATGCTGAGTGAAATATCAGTCACACAAGGACAAATACTGTACAATACCACTGTTATAAAACATCACTGAAGTGGGGGTTGGCGGGAAATGAAGAAAAGAGTGGGAAAAATAATGAACACTGTATTGGAACAGATGAAGGAAAGAACTAGTTAAAAAGGCTATATGATTAGTTATTACTTGTTTGACCACAGTACAGAATAAGAGGTGCATAACCAAGTGAACTGGTGGGGGTGGGAGAAGAGAGGAAATTATGCAACAATGAATATTTTTCTTAAGTGAACTGGGGAGGGGGTAGAGAGGAAAATGTGCAACAGTGAATGAATGAAAATCCAACTTTTCTGTAAACTTTTGTTAAAATCAAAATTCTTTAAAAAGGGACAAAAACAACCATAAAATAAAAAAAAAGCAGTGCAAGAAAATGTAGATACAGCTCTAACTTCTCAGCAGAAATCATGCAAGCAAGAAGACAATGGGTTAGCATATAGAGAAGCCTGAAAGAAAACAACTGCCAGCTGAGGATCCTGTACTCAGTAAAGCTGTCCATCAAATATGAAGGAGAAATTAAGACATTTGCAGAAAAGCCAGTATGTAAGGAATTAATGAAAACAAGACCGATTCTACAAAAAATACTACACACCAAGACAGCAAAGGAAAGTGGATGGGCTAAAGTAAACAACAATCACATAAAAACAAACACAGCAAAATGACAATAAAACCTGGCTGTTAATAATTATACTTAATGTAAACAGGTTGAATGGAGCAATAAGGGGAAAAAATAGCAGAATGGATTGCTACTTTAAATCTACTTTTTCTTGCACTTTTTTAAAAGGTTTTGGTTCCTTTTTAAAAGCAATATGTTGCCTACTAGAGACATATCTAAAAATGAGAAGAAAGGAAAAATCAAAGGGTGGGAAATGAAATATACCAAGCAACTGGCAGTCACAAAAGAGTTGGAGTGGCAATCCTAATCTCTGATAAAACAGACTTCCAAGATGAAACCATCATAAAAGATAAGGAAGGCACTAAATAATGATTAAAGACACAAAGAAGACATAATCTTGGTTAATATCCATAAACCAAGTGATACGTACGTAAAACAACAGTTAACAGAGTTTGAAGAAAGAAACAAACCGCACCACAGTAGTTGTTGTTATGTGCCATCAAGTAGACTGCAATTCATTATGATCCTATGAACAATAGCCTTGAACCCTGCCCTACCCTGAGCCAATCTCACTGTCCCTGACACACCTGCCCCCATTACCCCAGTCACTGCATCAATCCATTTCATCAAGTGTCTTCCTCCCTCCACCCTTCCAAGTATGAAGTCTTTCTCTAAGAACTGATTCATCCTGGCCCAAAGATTGTGAGATAAAGCTTCAAAATCCTTGCCTCGAAGGAGCAACCTGGTTTCATCCTCTCTAGGACAGATCCATTTGTTCTCTTGGAAGTCCATGGTATGTTCATACTCCTCTCCAGCACAATTCAAAGGTAACAATTATTCCTCTGTCATCCTTAGTCGTTGTCCAGCTTTCCAGTGCATACCAAGAAATTGAGAAGACTATGGCCTGGCTCAGGCACACCTTGGTCTCTACACTGACTTCATTGCTCTTTAGCACTCTGGAGAGGCATCTGACAGCCAACTTTCTTAATGCAATTCATGTTTTGACTTTTGCTGGTGCCAACAGTGTAGATTGTGAGTCCAAGCAAATGAAATTGTTAACAATCTCAATCTTGTCTCCATCATGATGTTGTACGGTGGTAAGAATGTTTTTCTTGATGTTGAGATGCAATCCATATTGAAGGCTGCAGTCCTTGATTTTCTGCAGCAAGTGCCTCAAGTCCTCATTTTCAGCAAGCAAGGTTGCATCATCTGTGTTATTGTTGATTGCCTTTGAGTCGACCATGACTCATAGCAATGCTATGAACAAAAGGCCTGAAGCCCTTCTACAACTATCGACATTTATCAAAGTGCATAGAGTTTCCAGAGGCATGTTATTAAGGAAGTGGATGCCACTCCTGATTCCAAATCTGTTGTAGTATGTTATTGTTGTTATGTGCCACTGAGGTGCCTATGATGTATAGAACAGCAGCTCTGAAGCCTTCCCTGTCCTGAGCCAGTTTTACTAATTTTGACACCCCAGTTACTGTATCAATCCATTTCATCCAGGGTCTCCCTCTCGTGTGCTGTCCCATCCACTCTTCTGAGTATGATGTCCTTCTCCAAGGACCAATTTCTCCTGGCCATGTGCCCAAGTAAGTGAGGCAGAGCTTCAAAATCCTAGCCTTCAAGGAGAGACTTGTTTTCACCCTCTCCAAGACAGAACTATTTTCTTTCTTGGCAGTCCATGATATATTCAAGACTCTTCCCCAGCACCACAAATCAAAGGCATCTATTCTTCTGTCATACTTAGTCATTGTCCAACTCTTTGAAGCATAACAAGTAATTGAGAAGACTGTGGCCTGGATTGGATGCACCTTTGTATCTGGACTGACATTGTTGCTCTTTAGCACTCTGGAGAGGTCCATGACAGCAGATTTTCCCAATGCAATTTGCCTTTTGATTTCCTGACCGCTGGTGTTGATTGTGGATCTGAGCAAGCTGTAATGAGTGAACAACTTTCATTTCTTCTCCTTCTAATATGGTGCTGCCAATTGGCCCATCAGTGTGAATCTTTGTTCGCTTGATGTTGAGCTTCAATCCATATTGAAGACTACAGTCCTTGACCTTTTGCAGCAAGTGCTTCAGATCTTCTTCCGTTTCAACAAGCAAGGTTGTGTTATCTGCGTATCATCTATATAACACAGGTTATTGATGAGTCTTCTTTCGATCCTGATGCTACCTTCCTCTTCATAAAGTCCAACTTCTCAAATAATATGCTCAGGATACAGATTTAATATGTATGGAGAGAGGAACCCTAATACACTCCTTTCTTAATTTTAAATCATGTAGTTTTCCCTTACTCTGCACACAGCCTTTTGGTCTAGGAATAGGTTTTGCATTAGCACAATCAGGTTTTCTGGGATTACCATTCCTCTGAATATTAGCCATAGTTTGTTGTGATCCACGTAGTCAAATGCCTTTGCATAGTCAATAAAGTACAAATAGACATTCTTCTGGTATTTCTTATTTTCAACCAGAATCCATCTGATATCAGCCATGCCATCCCTGGTGCCATGGCCTCTTTGAAATTCTGACAGTTCCCTATCTAGGTACTGCTCTAGCTGTTTTCTAATGATCTTCAGCAGTATTTTCCTTGCATGTGATATTAATGATATTGTTCAATAATATCTACATTCTGTTGAATCACTTTTCTTAGGAATGGGAATAAATATGTATCTCTTCAAGTCAGTTGGTCAGGCAGCTATCCTCCAAATATCTTGGCAAAGACTGGTGAACACATTCATCTGTAAGTTGAAACATGTCAATAGATATCCCATTGATTGCTGGGACTTTATTTTTTGCCAGTGCCTTCAGTGTTGCTTTGACTTATTCCTTAGTTACCATTGATAGTGGTTAACTCTGAGAAGAATGGGAATCCTAGAACACTTGATTATGCATATACAAAGCCTAAACTTGAACCAGGAGGCAGTCCTCAGAATAAAGCAAGGAAAAACTGCATGGCTCAAAATCAGGAAAGGTATAGCCAGGGATGCATCCCATCTCCACAGCTTTTAAATCTATACGCAGAGTAGATAATCTGGGAGACTGGGTTTTTTGAGGAGGAATGTGGCATCAGGATTGGAGGAAGACTCATCAACAACCTGCATTATGCAGATGACACAATCTTGCTTGCTGAAACTGAGAAGGACCTGAGGCATTTGCTGCAGAAGGTCAAGGACTTCAGCCTTCAATGTAAATTGAATGTCAGGAAAACAAAGATTCTCACCACTGGGCTGATTGGCAGCATCATGATAGATGGTGAAGAGGTTGAGAATGTTAACAGCTTAAGTTGTCTTGGCTCCACAATCAACACTCTTGGTGTCAGCAGCCAGGAAATCAAAAGACAAATGGCCCTGGAAAAGTCTGCTGTCAGGGACATCTCCAGAATCCTGAAAAGCAACAATGCCAGTCTTGACACACCCATCCCGATTACCCCAGTGTGCCTAATCTGGGCCATGGTCCTTGCAGTTACTTGCTATGTATCAGAAAGCTGGACAATGGAAGGAGAATTAATGCCTTTGAGCTGTAGTGCTGAAGAAGAGTATTGAATATATCATTAACTGCTGGGAGAAGAACAGGTTTGTCCTGGAGAGTGTGAAACCAGACTGCTCTTTGGAAGCAAAGATTCTGAAGCTTCACTTGACATAATTTGAGCACGTTGCAAGGAAGTTCTTAGAGCGCAACATAATGCCTGGAAAAGTGGAAGGAAAGCGCAGAAGATGAAGACCCTCAATGAGATGGATTGATTCAGTGACTAGAGTAATGGGAGTAGGTATATTAGAGACAATAAGGCTAGCTCAGGACAGAGCAGGGTTCAGAGCTGTTGTACATAGGGTTGCTATGAGTCTCAAGCAACTGATGGCACTTAAAAACAGTAACAACTTGTTAATATGATACTTTCTGAAATTTTTCAGTGTCTGTAATGTCTTTTTGGTATAGTGACTCTTGTGTTTCCCCTCCATCTTCTTTTGATGCTTCCTAGATCATTCACCCTACTGCCCATAGCATCCTTCAAGACCCGAAACTTAAATTTATTTTCCCGTTCTCTCATCTTGAGAAATGAAAAACAAGTTCTTCCCTTTTAATCTCCAATTCCAGCTCTCTGCACATTCCACTATAATATTTTGCTTTGTCTTCTCAAGCTTCCCATTGAAATCTTCCTTTCAGCTTTTTTACTTTAGCATCTTTTTTTTTTTTTTTACTTTAGCATCTTACCCCTTTGCTTTAGATTCTTGATGCTCTAGTGCAATTTTCAGAGTCTCTTCTTATCTCCATTTTGTTTTTTTCTTTCTCCTCTGTCTTTGTAATGACCTCTTGCTCTCTTCATGGATGATATTCTTGATGTCATCCATAACTCATCTGGTCTTCAACCATTGGTTTTTAAAACTTCAAACCTACTCTTAAGATGATTTTTAAATTCAGGTGAGATAGACTCCAGAGCGTATATTGGTTCTTATAGACTTATTTTCATTTTTTACAGCCTCAGTTTAAACTTGCACATAAGTAATTGATGGCCTGTTGCACAATCTGCTCCTGATCTACTTTTAACTGTTAATATTGATCTTCTCTAATGATTCCTTCCACAAATGTAGTATATCTGATTCCTATGCAGTCCATTAGGTATAGTCCATGTGTAAAGTCACCGTTTTTGTTTTCTAAAAAGAGATATTTGTGATAAATCACAGAGCATATAAAAATTCGATCATTCTCTTTCCAGTCTCATTTTTGTCACCAAGTTCATACTTTCCAATTACCATTCGTTCTTCATTGTGTCCAACTTTTGCATTCCGGTCACCAATTATCATTAATGCATCTTGATAACATATTTGGTTAATTTTGGACTGCAAGATTTTCCAAAAATTTTCCATTTTCTTCTCTTTGGCTTTAACTTTAGGAGTGAATATTTTAAAAATAATTGTATTGTATTGTATTAACAGGTGTTCCCTGTATGCATATGGATAATATCCTATCACTAACAACATTGTACTTCAGCACAGACCTTGACACCATTCTTCCTCTATTTTCCATTTCTTGCATAGTATACCATGTGATTGTCTGATTCAAAGTGATCAAATGCCTAGAATGTCACAACTTCTAGTTTTCCAACATTCATGATTCCAATTCCATATTCCAATTATTAAAAGATGTTTGTCACTCTTTTTCCTCATTTTGATTGACTTCCAATCTGGGATCTACCTCTAATACTGTAACTGTGTTCCTCTACTGTTCAGGCTTTTCAGAGGCCTTTTCTTTAAGAAGTGGATGGCCAATCCTGCTTCCTAGTCTATCTTAATCTGGAAGATCTTTGTGGCATTTGATATGCCTGTGGCATAGCTTTCAAAATCACAGCAACGTATAAATTACCTCAGTACAGCAAATTCACAGACAAGAGTGGTACTAATTATAACAGTGAATTACCTCAATTAAACTAATTGACAAATTAGTGTTGTATCTCTAATAGCAGATCAGGCATACAAACATCATGTTATTAGGTGCAGTTGAAGCCTGCATAGATATGACAGGATGTGCTCATGGAAGGGTGTTGAAGTGTTCCAGCTGTGACTCAAGCCTGGTATGCTGGAATAATGTCCTAGAGGTGAATATTTAGGTCAAGTGGAAGTCTCTGCTAAAATTTTGAGGCTGGTGCTTCACTCAAGGTCCAAAGGTGGCAGGTCCTCAGTCTCAAATAGCTTCTTGATTTAAAAAAAAAGTCTAATATCTGGGTCTCACTTGGTTTAAATAGGATGCCCAATCCAGTGAATGGCTTGTTAATAAAAAAAAAAAGACAGATTTCTATGCCTCATAACAAATACTAGCTGAGCAATATTGGGCCAAGAATTTACCTTTTCTACTATTCTTTATCTATCATTTATATAATTGACAAAACAGTATTATATCCCATTAAGATTCCAATAAGCATAAAATGCAATAATGTATGAAAAAAATTAACCCAACTTGTGTTATGCAAATGAAACAACCTTTCTTGCTGAAAGTGAAGAAGACTTGTAAAGCTTGCTAGGGAAGATCAAAGACTACAGCCTTCAATATGGATTATATCTCAACAGCAAGAAAACAAAAATACTCACCAATGGGCTAATAGCCAACATCATGATGTTGTTGTTGTTGTTGTTGTTAGGTGCCGTTGAGTCATAGATGACTCACTATTCATAGAGTTTCCAGAGGCAAGCCATTTCGGAAGTGGATGCCACTCCTGCTTCCAGGCTTGTTTTAATTGGGAAGCTCCAGCAAACACTGTCTGCCATTAGTAACTGAAGGACCCCCGAACCGCTGGTCCTGTTCTGTCCCAAGTGGACGGCGAAGACCCAAGACTCCAAGACACCGGCTTGATGCAACAGCAAGAGATAAGAGGTTTATTGCGGAGCTCCGGGCCGACTCTTATCTCTGGCAAGAGATAGAGGAGCCGACCGAGAGCAGACAAAGTTGGGGTTTTTTTATACACTTTAGGGGGATACAACTGAGTATCAGCTTCTCATTGGGTGATGAAAGTACAGTTTGAATTCATTGGTTCAGTGTTCGCTCAGGGTTTACACAGCATTTTTGCACGTAGCACTTGCGGCAGTCACGTAGCACATGTAGCAGTTAGATAGATCTTTAACTATATGGTGGTGTCACAAATTCTTAAGTATACAATGAGTTCAAACTCTAGGTCAGTGGAAAAGCACAAGATACATTGTTTATCAGTCGGGAAACAAAGGCACATGGGTTATCAGTTGAGAAACAATCTTTGCTTGTTTGCTCTGCCCTTCTGCTAGCTATTCTTGAAATACTGTTGCCCTGGATACCTGGGTGTGGGGCTTTAAAAATTCCTGAGTTTAACTTAGCTGAGAACTATAGAAACTTGAGTTTAATTCAGCTGAGAACTATAGGGACTATTTTAATTTCAATCTTTTCATAACCATTATTACATTTGGCACGTCAATGTCACAGTGTTCAGCATCACAGCAACCATGAGTTGCCTCTGTACAGCAATGCACAGACCAGTGCTATACCACCTAGAAGAATGTTTGACAGAAAAACAATTTGAACCAGCCCTGAGGGCCCTTTGGGGCTTTAAATAACCACCTGCCTTAAACCCTAGGCCAAGCCTCAAGGGCCTCGCTTCTGGGGGGGAAGAGCAGTACCGCACATCAAACCCAAGCCCGAAAGAAGCACACGACCCCACAAACTTGTGATTACTTGTGAACGAGGACTGCTGTGCCATGCTCAGGCAGCAAGACGCCACAAAGACTCTGGGTGGAGTCATCCGGGAAACAGCATGGCCTCCTTCTCCTTCCGCTTCTGGGACTTTACCACCACCTGCTTTTAAACCCTAAGCCAAGCCTCAAGGGCCTCGCTCCTGGGGGAAGAGCAGTCCTGCACATCAAACACGAGCCCAAAAAAGCACTCGACCCCAAAAACTTGCCATTACTTGAATATGTACACGCACACCACCATGCCCAGGCAACAAGAAATCACAGAAACCCTGGGTGGAGCCAGGAAGGATATGGGTGCCTCCTCTCCCCTCTCCCTTTGGGGTTTTAAGCCACCACCTCCCTTAAGCCCTAGGCCAAGCCTAGAAGGCCTCGTTCCTGGGCATAAGAGCAGTACCGCACATCAAACCCAAGCCTGAAAGAAACACATGACCCCACAAACTTGGGATTACTTGTGCATGAGGATCGCCATGCCATACTCGGGCAGCGAGAAGCCACAGAGACTTTGGGTGGAGTGTTGCAAACCGAGGGTCCCAAAGAATGGAATAATTTTATAATTATTAATAATGAGACAAACAGCCAGGAATTAAATAGAGCATAAAACAGGGGGGCAGCAGTTCTCTACTGAAGACCCCAAGCCAAGCTTCTCTGTATCTTTATTGAAAATTATCAGGAAGTAAATCACAAAGAGAATTCAATGCAAGTGAAGCCAAGCTCTTTCAATTGAAAACCTTCTGCTTGACTCAGGAGGGAGGGGTTCACAAATGCAAGAATTTGGTATACGCTTAAGGATTACCTTGATGCCTCAGGGTGAACTCTTGCTCAGGAAGTAACACTCCCTCTGTAGGGGGGTCCCTAGCTGGCTCCTGTCTGCAAGGAATAAACAGCTCATTTTCTCGGATCTGCCACAAGAGAAATCCTAATTTATAAATCTGTAATTCCTTCAATTCCTGAACAAGGGTTTTTATAAAATATTTGGTATAAAGTTTGGCTTCCCATAGTGGAGGCTAAACATCATGATAAATGGAGAAAATATTTTAATTGCCATTGGTTTAATCTTAAAACTAACAGCTTTGGTACCAGCAGTCAAAAAAATCCAAACGTGTTTCACTGAGAAGTCTGCTATCAAAGACTTTCCCATTAAGTTCAAAGAGCAAGAATGATGTCAGTTTAAAGGCTTAGGTGCACGTTATTCAAGCTATTTTCTTTTTTATTAATTGCCATGCATCTGAAAGTTGGACAGTGAGTAAAAATAATAAAAAAAAAGATTGATGTTTTTAAGTTATGGTGTTGTAAAAGATTCTTGCATATGCCATGGGCTGAAAAAAAAAAAGAATAAACATGTCTTGGAGAAAGTATGACCAGAATGCTTCTTAGAGGTAAGGCTGGTGAAACTTTGCCTTACATACTTTAGGCATATTGTTGGAAGGGGCTAGTCCTTGGAAAATGACATCATGCTAGGAGAGGTAGAAGGTCAGAGTGAGAGAGGAAGATCCTCAACAAGATGGATTGACACAATGACTGTAGTAATGGGCATATATCAGAAAATATGGATGGCACACAACAGGGCAGGATTCAGATCTACTGTTTATAGAGCTACTACGTACGAGTCATAGTCAACTCAATGGCAACAACAATACTATATATATTTGAGAGCTGTGGTGGTCAAGTGGGTAAGGAGATGTGACACTAAACCAAAAGTATGTGGTTCAAATACACCAGCTAGCCAAGGTGTTGGTGGCATAGTGGCCTTCCAAATACATCAGCTGCTCTGAGGGAGAAACATGCATAATGTCTACCTGGGTGATTTAAAACCTCTGAAAACCCACTAGAGGGCCTGCTATGAGTTATTGTCAACATAATAACAACAATTATATACATTTATTATTAGACAACTCTAATGGTATAGTCAATATGGCATAGTAGAGAATCATACTGCTAACCCAAAGACTGAGCCTTTCTGGTAGTAGTGTTAAGAAACTGTGCTGCAATCCCAAAGGCTTACAATTTGAATACACCAGCTGCTCTGTGAGATGGATGATCTTCTCTTGTGTGATTTACTGCCTCTGAAAATCCAATGGAGGGTCAGCTAAGGGTCAATTCTGACTAAACAGTACACAAGAAAAACAAGTGGTCTCTGAGGGAGAAAGATGGGCAATTCCCTCCTATGCATTTTTTTCTCTTTTATTTATTCATTGTTATACATTTTCTCTCCCTTTTCTTCACCCTCTCCTAGCCCACCTCACAATTCACTCCTTGTTCCAGATTGTTCTAATACATATAATGCATAATCATATTTTACTTTCAAACAGTTATTCCCTCATCTGTTCTTTTTTTTTAATTTAGGTTGTTTATTTTTCATTTCAATGAACATCTACAGAGATTTTGGGATTCCATTCATCCCTCCTCTGCATTTAATAGCCTCTTAAACCCAAAGAAGGGTCTGTTATGAGTTAGTTTTGACTTAATAACAATTAAGTTGAGTGAGTTACATATACTTATGAAATTAAAATGTACAGTTCGAAAACAACTATGAGACATTACCTCACCCAGTGATAATAGCAAAGTTCAACAGGGCAGCAAACAACAAATGCTGGTGATTTGTGGAGAGATTGGAATTCTTACTCACTGCTGGTGGGAATGCAAAATGGTATAGCTGCTATGGAAGGCTATCTGCTGCTTTCTCAAAAAGTTGGAAATAGAAATACCATTTGACTCAGCAATTCCTCTACTGGGACTATACCCTAAAGAAACCAAAACCATGACTCATGTTTATGTACACTCATATTTATTTCTGCATTATTCCCAAAAGCAAAGAGATGGAACCAACTCAAGTGACCATCAACAAGCAAATGGACAGGAAAAACCTATGGTACAGTCACGCATTTGGAGCATTATGCATCACTGATAAACAACAAACTCATAAAACACTATGCAACATGGGGTAGCCTGGAGGACGTTATACTGAGTTAAATATGTCAGTCACAAAATGACAAATAGTGCATAGAGAATGGAAAAAGTAACTGGATAATAAACATTGCATTAACATAGATGAGGGGAAGAACTAACCAAAAGGAATATATGATTAGGAACAATATGTATGCGAACAATCTGGAACAATAGGTGCATTATGGGGTGGGAAGGGGAGAAGGGGGGGAGAGAAGGAAGAAAATGTATAACAATGAAAAAAATTTTTAAATCAAAAGATGTGTTGCATTAGATAAATCTGCTGAAAAAGACTTCTGTAAAATGTTAAAAAATACAAGGGTCACTTTGAGAATACCATGGTATTTTCAATGGCCTCATAGGCATGGGCAATGAATAAGAAATACTGTAGAAGAACTGATGGATTTAAATTGTGTTGGCAAAAAACATTGAGAGTGCCTGCCTTAGACTGCTTGAAGAACAAACAGATCTATCTTGCAGAAAGTACAGTCTGGGTGCTTTTTTTTTTTAGTTTGGGTGCTTATTAAGTGAAATGCTGACATATAAAAATAAATAAATAAATAAATAAATAAAGTGTAAGATTCAATGACTTTTTGTTTTACTACAATCATCAGTTCACAGTTTTGCTTTGCTTGGATCTACGGTCAACACTCTTGGCACCAACAGCCAGGAAATTAAAAGATGTATTACATTGGGAAAGTCTGCTGTTAGGGACCTCTCCAAAGTGCTGAAGAGCAATGGGGTCTCCCTGGAGACTAAGGTGCATTTGATACAGGCCATGGTCTTCGCAATCACTTGTTATGCATCAGAGAGTTGGACAGTGACCAAGGAGGATAGAAGGAGAATTGATGCCTTTGAGCTGTGGTGCTGGAGAAGAGTATTGAGACTATCATGGGCTGCTAGGAAAGCAAACAGATTCGTCCTGGAAAGGGTTAAACCGGATGGTTCCTTGGAGGCAAGGATTCTGAAGCTTGGTCTGACATACTTTGGACATGTTGCAAGGAGGAACTGGTCCTTGGAGAGGGACTTCATGCTTGGGAGAGTGGAGGAACAGTGCAGGAGAGGAAGACCCTCAATGAGATGGATTGATTCAGTGACTGGGATATTTGGGATAGGAGTGTCAGAGACAGTGCGATTGGCACAGGACAGAGCAGAGTTTAGGGCTGTTGTACATAGGGTCGCTATGAGTTGCAAGCGACTCGACAGAACATAAACAACAACAACAGCTAGTAATCTTTATCTTCTTCTTTAAAAAATGTTTCATTTTATACAGGTTTATTTACCAAGTTCATAAGCATTTTTTTCACGTTGGATTTTTCCAATTTCCCTCATGCCCGCTCATATAAAATTGTGAGATCTTATGATTAAGCCCCTCCCCACATCTGCTCCCCACTCCTCCTCTAGGTTCCTCATACTCATTCTACAATAATAGTCTTATACAGTATTTATCCTTAAAGGACTAAGTTAGATCACTTAGCATCATGCTCTTTAGTCCCTCCCAAGCTAGGTGATAAATTACAAACTCTATTCTCCTGAGTGCTGCCTAGTATTCCATCATGTGACTGTACCATAATTTCTTCTTTTTTCTATAATTATATTTTATTAATTTTCATAAACATTTACAGAGATTTTGGG
>NW_006400112.1:1578344-1580442 GCF_000299155.1 Elephantulus edwardii
CGGGTGGCTCCTTGGAGGCAAGGATTCTGAAGCTTGGTCTGACATACTTTGGACATGTTGCAAGGAGGGGACTGGTCCTTGGAGAGGGACTTCATGCTTGGGAGAGTGGAGGGACAGTGCAGGAGAGGAAGGCCCTCGATGAGATGGATTGATTCAGTGACTAGGGTAATGGGGATAGGTGTGTCAGAGATGGTGAGATTGGCACAGGATAGGGCAGAGTTTAGGGCTGTTGTACATAGAGTCGTTATGAGTCGCAGGTGACTCGACAGCACACAACAACAATAACAACAACATGACCATCAATTTCAATCTATTTTTTAACCCTCATTAAAAGAGATCCTGTACTCATTCCTTTCTGTCTCTCCAATCCACTCCTAGCTTTAAGCAACCATTAATCTACTTTCCATATCCACATATTTGCCTATTCTAAGTAATTCATACAAGTGGAATGATACAGTACAGGACCTTGTGTGACTGACTTCTTTAATTTTTATGTTTTTTTTAAATTTTATGTGTGTACCGTCAAATTAGATCTGACTGGTACAGGAGGTGATTGTTCCTCCTTCAGCAGAGCATCTGGTGGATTTGAACCGTGCACCTCTGGGATTGTAGTGCAGCTCCTTGCCACTAGGCCATCAGAGCTCAACTGACTTCTTTAATTCACCGTAAAGTTTTTAGCTTTCACTCGTGTGACAGGTATCAGAACATCATTCTTATTATGGCCGAATAATGTCGTTGTTATGTGCCATCTAATTGTTTGTGACTCATAGAAACCCTATGCACAATAGTTCTGAACCCATTCCTATGCTGAGCCAAGTCTCACTCTCTCTGACACACCTACCGCCATTACTCCACTTACTGTGTCGATACATTTCATCCAGAGTTTTCCTCTCCTGCTCTATCCCTTTACCCTTCTAAGCATGATGTCCTTATCCAACGAAGGTCTGGTCCTTCCTGGCAACATGCCCAAAGTATGTGAGATGGTGCTTCAAAATCCTTGCCTCCAAGGAACAACTTGGTTCACCTTCTTCAAGACAGACCTGTTTGTTCTCTTGGCAGCCATTGGTATGTTCAATATTCTTCTTCAACACCACATCTCAGACACATCTCAGATTCGTCTTCTGTTACTCTTAGTCATTGTCCAGTTCTCGAATATGTAGCAAGTATTTGTGAAGACCATGGCCTGGATCAGGCACACCTCAGTCTCTAGACTGACATCATTGCTTCTCAGCACTCTGGAGAGATCCCTGAACCCAGATTTTCCTAATGCAATTAATCTTTTGATCTTCCTGACTGCTGATGCCAGGAATGTTGATTCTACATTCATATTTCCAAGAAAGATGAAATTGTTAACAATCTCAAGCTCTTCTCCATCTATTATGGTGCCACCAATTGGCCCAGTGGGGAAAATGCTTGTCTTTTTTTATAATTATTGTTTTATATTAGTTTGGTCACAAAGTTTGTATGCATTGTCTTTCACACTATTCTTCATTCATTTTGTGTGTCACACACTCATCCTTATGAATTGTGGTTTATAAAATCAATCACCATTGGACCTTGCCCATCATTACCCAATCTTTTCAGTTCCCCTCCAGATCCTTCCCATTTCCTTCACCTCCTCCCTCCACTCATCAAATTGTGCAGCCCTCTGCTGCCATCGTTTTGCCTCTTGGGTCCCCATTATGTTTGAGAAATTGTGGTACATTCACACAATGGAATACTATGCAGTACTGAGGAGCAAAGATTTTGAAAAACACTACATAACTTGGGAGAGAATGAAGATCATTATGCTGAGTGAACCAACTCAGTCTCATAAGGAGAAATACTGCATAAGACCATTAATTGTAAAAATAGAAGGATAACTAATAATCATACCTTTTCAACCTATATGCAGAACAGATTATCCGGCCTCTATGAGGAGAAATGTGGGGTCAAGATTGAGGGACGATTTATCAAGAATCTGTGTTATGCAGATGACACAACCCTGTTTGCTGAAAATGAAGAGGACCTGAAGCACCAGCTGCAGAGGGTCAAGGACTGCAGCCTTCAATATGGATTGAGGCTCAATGTCAAGAAGACAAAGATTCTCACCACTGGA
>NW_006400112.1:1584492-1587141 GCF_000299155.1 Elephantulus edwardii
GCAACCCCTGTGGAAAGCAGTATGGCGCTTTCTCAAAAAGTTGCAAATAGAGATACCATTTGACCCAGCAATTCCACTACTGGGAATATACCCTGTACCATAATTTCTTAATCCATTCAATTGTGGTTGGACATTTGGCTTGTTTCCCTATTTTTGCAATGGTGAATAATGCTGCTATAAACATTGATGTAATCTTCGTCTTCTTGATTTTGAATTTCAATCCATATTGAAGACTACAACCCTCAACCTTCTCCAGGAAATTCTTCAAGTCTTTCTGAGTTTCAGGAACCAAGGTTGTATGAACTGCATAACACAGATTGTTAATGAGTCTTCCTCCAGTCCTGGTGTTACATTCCTCCTCGTAAATTCCAGCTTCCTGCATATAAATTGAAAAGACATGGAGAAAAGACACATCCCTGACAGACTCCTTTCCTGATTTTGAACCATGCAGCGTTTCCTTGCTCTGTTCTGAAGACTGCTTTCTGGCCCAAGTATAGGTTTTTCCATGAGCACAATCAAGTGTTCTGGCATTCCCGTTTTTCTTAGAGTTAGCCACAATAAGTTGTGATCCACATAGTCAAATGCCTTTGCATAGTCAATAACACAGATAGACATTCCTCTGGTGCTTTCTGTAGTAGATCAAAATTCGTTTGACATTGGCTATGATGTCCCTAGTTCAAGGGCCTTTTCAGCTTGTATATCTGGTAGTTTTCTGCTGATGTACGTAGCAGTAATTTTGACTAAATAATACTCTATTTTAATTATATGCCTCATTTTCTTTATCCACTCATCACTGGATAGATGTTTGGGTTGTTTCTACCTTTTGACAATTCTAAAGAGCCTATGAATGTTTGTGTATTAGTCTTGTATTTCTCTACCTCTGTCATTTACACCAGAGCTGACTTATTGCTGACATTCCATTGGGTGTCTAAGGCTGATAGAATAAATGATCTGTCATGGTAGACTCAGGCTTTGGGTTGGCAGCACAATTCTCTATGGGCTATGTCATCAGAGCTCTCATCTATGTGTGTATTAGCAAAGAGCTCCCTTTTAGAATCATCTCAGGAACAGGTTTGAGGCCTTGTACACCAATGAGCGAAGACCAGATGAGTTATGGGAAGATGATAAGAATACTATCCAGAAAGAGTGCAAAAGGTTGTTGCAAAGACAGAGGAGGAAGAAAAGACCAAAATGGATGTCAGAAGAGACTCTGAATATTGTACTAGAGCACCAAGAAGTCAAAGCAGAGGGAAGAAATTAAGGAGCTGAACAGAAGATTTCAAAAGGCAGCACAGGAAGACAAAGCAAAGTATTATAATGAAATGTGCAAAGAAAAATCAAAGGGGCTGATCTCAATCAGTGTTGCAGACCGAGGGTAAAGTAATGAGACAGACAACCATGAATGAGATAAGAGAGAGGCAAGGTTTCTGAAGTTTTGTCTGACATACTTTGGACATGTCTCAAAGAAAGACCATTCCTTGCAGAGGGATGTCATGCTTGGGAGGGTGGAGGGACAGCACAGAAGAGGAAGACCCTTGATGAGATGGATTGATTCAGTGACTGGGTTAATGGAGGTAGGTGTGTCAGAGACAATGAGATTGGCACAGGATAGAGCAGGGTTTAAGGCGGTTATACATAGGGTTGCTATGAGTCGCAGGTGACTCGATGGCACATAACAACAACAAGAACAACAACATATATCGTGTGTGTGTGTGTGTGTGTGTGTGTGTGTGTGTGTATATTAGTCTGTGATAAGAAGCCTTACTGCAATCCCAAAGACATACAGTGTGAATCCACCAGCTGCTCTTTGGGAGAAAGATGGTCAATCTCTTTTCATGTGATTCACTGCCTCTGAAAACCTGCAGGAAGTTCTGACTCAATAACACATAACAGGAACAACATGTCAATATTAGACAGTTTATGACATATTTGTAGGAAGATTTTGAAATCAAGAAGCTAAGTCTTAAGCTTTACTCTTTTAAACATTAGTTTGGCTATTTTGAGGCCCTTGTGCCTCAGGAAGCTCTATGAACTTGGAGAAACTATGAAAGTTATACAAATGTTCAGGTCTTTCATTAAGAAGGTCGCTATGAGTTGTTTATGACTCCATGGCACCTAACAACAGCAACAACATGTTTGCCTTAGTGGTAAGAAGCTGTGCTACAACCCTGAAGGGATGCAGTTTGAATCCACCAGATGCTCTGCAAGAGAAAGATGGACAATTTCCTCCTGTGTGATTAACTGCCTCTGAAAATCTGATGAAAGGCCAGCTATGGGTCGGTTCTGACTCGACGGCAAACAACAACACAACATGTTTGCATATGAATTTTAGAATCAATTTGTTAATTAGGAATTAAACCAAGGTAATTGATACTTAGAAAAGGACTGAATTAAGCGTATGTATCCATTTAGGAGTATTCACAAGTATAATCTTAAAAAATGATGATTGACAACAATGAATGAATGGAAATCCAAAGCCTCTGTAAATTTTCACTGAAATTAATAACAAATTTAAATTTAAAAAAAAGAATTAAGTTAGAGTAAGGATGGCAATGGAACTACCTTACCTCTGTAACTTGATTTGTGCCACTATTAGAACCTCTACTCAGAATATTATTGCTTTTCAATTTTTGACTCATGCACTTTTAA
>NW_006400112.1:1587527-1592906 GCF_000299155.1 Elephantulus edwardii
AGTGCAACAAAGAATGAATGAAAACCCAAAATCTCTGTAAATGTTCATTAAAACTAATAAAATTTAATAATAATTAAAAAATGGTGATTGTAGGAAACACATATTCAGTATATGACACAGAGAGAATGTTTCATAGATGGTGCCACAGTGATTATAAGCAACCAAAGAGGTGTTATGCCAGGATATTTGTCATAATAGATATCATACTTGCCATTGAGCAGAAATTTTTGCCCCTTAGAACACTTTCTAGTCTTTTCTTTTGCCCTACTTTTTTGGTCACTTGTAAACTGTAAACTGACTTCTGTGCCACATACAAATATAATATCTGTCTATAACAAGAGGTATAGTTTCTCTCTGAGCTCAATGTCATTCCCATGATTCCTCTCGTCACCATGGATTCATATCTTCACATAATAACTTACAGAAAGAAATAAGCTTAATTTCTTTACACAATATCCTTCTTTTTAAAAGCTGTAATATACAATAGGCATTAAATGACAAATAGCATTATTTACTTCCAGTAATTTTGCAAAAGAGTTTCTTCCAGGGGAAAAAAAGTTTGCTTATAACAGATCTGTAATCACTAAAATCAGTCTTCCTTAACTAAAGAGTTTATCAGATCCACCATAAGGTTTGATAGAACATAGACTGCTAGCTCATTTCCACAGTTTCAGATTCAGTAAGTCTTGAGTGGAGTCCAATAATTTTCATGTTTCCTTTCCAACAAGCTTTTAAATTAAGCGTGCCATGAAATATAAGCAAGCTACCTTTAAGTTAGAATTTTGCATTTAGGTAGATCAATGCATTCATTCAGTTAAAAATTGAGGTTATATGCATCCATTTCTATTCTGTATACTGAGCAAATAATCTGAGAAGCTGGACTATATGAATGTAAAATTTACTATATGTAAATTGCATGGGAGGAGATGATCCAACTTTCTACCACGGGGTAGCTGGTGGATTTGAACCACTGCCTTTGGGTTGGCAATGCAATTCCTTACCAATTAGGTCACAAGAGCTCCCTGGGCCAAGCCATACTATCTGCAATTGCTTCATATGCATGTGAAAGTTGGATAGTAAATAAGGATGACTGAAGACCTGATGCCTTTAAATTGTAGCTGGCAAACATATTAAATATCCAAAAGAACAAACAGGTCTGTATTGGTAGAATTACAGTCAGACTAGCCCTTATAAGTAAGGATGGTTGGAATTTGTCTCACATATTTGGGGCATGTTGTCAGAAGGGGCCATTTTCTGGAAAGACATGTAATGCCTGGAAAGGTGAGGGGTCAGAGAAGGAGACTAAAACCTCTAATGAGATAGACTGACACAATGATGTCAAAACAGGCTTGAACATCGCAAAGACTGTGAAAAGGGCACAGGTTTCAATGTATTATACCTAGGATTGCTATGAGTTGGGAGTCAACTCTAAGGCATCTAACAACAACACAGCTTTAGGTGAATGTGCCGATAATCAACTATGGATAATTTATTTTGGTTTTAGTTTAGACCCTCTCAAGTTGTCTGTTCAACTCTTTGGTAAACTAGGCTGCCTTCATATCTTCTGTGGCCTTTCTAATTGCCAGACACTATTCCTACTACCAAGAAAGGTGATCTTATGGAATGTGGAAATAATCGAACAATATCACTTGTAAGTAAAATCTTGCTGAAGATTATCTAGGAAAAAAACCGTCAACAGAGAACTGCTAGAAATTCAATCTGGATTTAGAAGAGGCTGTGGCACTAAGGATATCATTGCTGTAGTAGGCTGAATCATGGCAGAACACAAAGAGTATCAAAAGAATACTTGTATTTGTGTTTTATCAACTATGAAGATCACAACAAATTGTGGCTAACATTAAGAAAAATGTGAATCCTGTCACTTGATTGTGCTCCTGTGAAACCTGTATCTAGACCAAAAAACTGTAATCCAAATAGAGCAAGGGAACACTGCATAATTCAAAATCAAGAAAAGAGTGCATCAGGGATGTATCCTTTCTCCATACTTTTTCAGTCTATATGTGGAACAGATCATTTGAGAGGCTGGACTTTATGAAAAAGAGTGTGGCATCAGGATCAGAGGAAGACTCATCAACAAACTGTGTTATGCAAATAACAACCTTGCTTGCTCAAACTGAGGAGGACTTGAAATATTTGCTGCAGAAGGTCAAAGATTGCAGTCTTCAATATTAACTGAAACTTAAATTCAACATCAAGAAAACAGATTCTCACTACCAGGCCAATAGACAGTATCATAATTGATGGAGAAAGGATTTGGGCTGTTAATAATTTCATCTTGCATGGGTTCACGATCAACATTCTTGGCATCAGCAGTCAAAAAAGAAAAAGATTAATTTCATTAGAAAAACCTGGGGTCAGTAAACTCTCCAGAATGCTGAAAAGCAATAGTCAGTCTAGAGACTGGTGTGCCTGATCTAGGCCATGCTCTTCACAACTACATGATACATATCAGAAAGCTGGGCAATGACTAAGGGTAACAGAAGAAGAATCAGTGTCTTTGAGTGGTGCTGGGGAAGAGTGTTGAACATACCATGGACTACCAAGAGAACAAACAGGTCTGTCTTGGAGAAGGTGAACCAAGTTGCTCCTTGGAGGCAAGGATTTTGAAGCACCATCTCACATGCTCTGGGTATGTTGCCAGGAGGGACCAGACTTTGAATAAGGAACCATGCTTGGAAGGGTGGAGGGATAGCGCAGGAGAGGAAGACTCTGGATGAGACGGATAGACACAGTAGCTGGGTAATCAGGGTAGGTGTGTCTGAGACAGAGAAATTGGTCCAGCATAGAGCAGGATTCAGAGTTATTGTTTGAGTATATGGTACATAATACCAACAATAACATTGCATTTTGAAGACTGTAGTGATAGACACATGCATGGGATACTATAATAAGACATGGATGGGTTATCTCCTCTTATCTGATTTACTGACTCTGAAATCCCACTGGAGGGTCAGCTATGGGTTAGTTTTGAGGCGACAGTACACAACAGCAACAGAGCATTTTAATATCTCTGAACGTCAAGAAAACAAAAAACTCTCCACTGGGCCTATAGGCAACATCGTGATAGATGGAAAATGGTTGAAATTGTCAATGATCTAATCTTGCTTGGATCTATAATCAACACCCTAGTACTAACAGTGAAGAAATAAAAATAAACCAGTATAAAAAAAAGAGTGTAAAAAAAAGTCATAAAATAGTTCTTCCTTTGTTCTTTTATTCTTTGTAATGTTAATACTACAGTGTAGTAAAATAAGAGAGGGGAGGGGGAAAAGCTATGGGCCATAGAGTAATGTTATTACATTTATTTATAGTTATGGTATACTTTGTTTCTTTGGATAAAAAAAATGTGTGTTGTTGGGGTTGTTGGTTTTGTTGTTATGTGCCATCGAGTTATGGGCCTGTGACCCATAGTGACCCTATGTAGAGCATCCCTAAACCCTGCTATATTCTATGCCAATCTTATTGTTTCTAACACATCTACCCCCTATTACCCCAGTCACTGAATCAATCCATCTCATTGAGGGTCTTCCTCTCCTGTGCTGTCCCTCCATCCTCCCAAGCATGATATCTCTCTTCAAGGACTAGTCCCCTCCTTGCGACATGTCCAAAGTATGTCAGACGAAACTTCAAAAACCTTGCCTCCGGAGCAGCCTTGCTTAACCCTCTCCAGGACAAACTGTTCATTCTCTTAGCAGTTCATGGTATATTCAATACTCTTCTCCAGCACCACAGCTCAAAGGCATCAATTCTCTTTCTATCATCCCTAGTCATTGTTCAGCTTTCTGACACATTACAAAGAGCAAGGCCTGTATCAGGCACACCTTAATTTCCCAACTGACATCATTGCTGTTCAGTACTTTGGGGAGGTTGCTAATAGCAGACTTTCCCGACGCAATACGTCTTTTAATTTCCTGGCTGCTGGTGCCAAGAGTGTTGATTGTGGAGTCAAGCAAACTAAAGCTGTGAACAGTCTCAATCTCTTCCCCATCCATTATGATGCTGCCAATTGGCCCAATGGTGACAATCTTTGTTTTCTTGATATTGAGCCTCAATCCTTATTGAAGGCTACGGTCCTTGACCTTCTGCAGCAAGCACTCCAGGTCCTCCTTAGTTTCAGCAAGCAGGGTTGTGTCATTTGCATAATGCAGATTTTCCATGCGTCTTCCTCCAATCCTGACGCCACATTTCTCCTCATATAGCCGAGCCTCCCGGATAATGTGTTCTGCATAATGATTGAAAAGGTATGGAGAAAGAACACATCCCTTGTGCACACCCTTCCCAATTTTGAACCATGCAGTGTTCCTTGCTCTGCACTCTTTGACTGCTTCCTGGTCCAACTTAGGTTTCACATTAGCACAATCAAGTGTTCTGGGATTCCCATTCTTCTCAGAGTTAGCTACAGTTTGTTGTGGTCCACACAGTCAAATGCCATTTAATAGTAAATGAAACACAGATAGACATTCCTCTGGTATTTTCTGCTTTTAGCCAAAATTTATCTAACATTAGCTACAATATCCCTAGTACCAGCCTGCACTTCTGATAGTTCTCTGTTCATGTGCTGTTCCAGTTGTTTTTGGATAATCTTCAGCAGAATCTTGTTTGCATGTAATACTAATGATATTGTTGATAATTTCCACACTGTTGGATCACCTTTCTTTGGAATGGGAACAAATATAGATCTCTTCCAATCAGTTAGCCAGATAATTGTCCTCCAGATTTCTTGGCACAACTTGGTGAGCACATCTAGGGCAGCCTCTGTTTGTAGAAATATTCCATTTGGTATACTGTCAATTTCTGGGGTCTTGTGAGGCATTGGGAAAATCTGCTGTCAAGGATCTCTTCAAAGTGTTAAAGAGCAACAAAGTCAGTTTAAAAACTAAGATGCACCTGATCCAAGCTATTGTGTTTTCAATCACTTGCTGTCTGAAAATTGGACAGTGACTAAAGATAACAAAAGAAGAATTGATGCCTTTGAGTGGCAGTGTTGGAGAAAAGCACAGACCATGCCATGTAATGCAAAAAAAAAAAAAAAAACACAAACACATATGTCTTGGAGAAAGTGCAACCTCTCTAGGGGCAAGAGTGGTGAAACTTTGTCTCACATATTTTAGACATATTGTTAGGAGAGGTCACTTGGAAAAGGACATTATCCTTGGAAAAGCAGAGGGTCAGTTAACGAGAGGAAGAACATCAACAAGATGGACAGACACAGTGACTGTAAAAATGGACACAAGTAAATCAGTGATGGTGAGAATTTAACAGGATAGGGCAGAGTTCAGTTCAATTGCTTATAGGGTCTCTGTGGAACATAGTCAACTCAATGGCACATAGCAACATGTTGTTGTTGTTGTTGTTGTT
>NW_006400112.1:1600707-1632744 GCF_000299155.1 Elephantulus edwardii
ATCTCTTATTCGGATTATTTGCGTCTTCTCTCTCTTTTCTTTTGTGAGTTTTGCTAGTGGAGTATCGATTTTGTTGACCTTTTCAAAGAACCACCTCCTAGTATTATTGACATGAAAAGAGTCCGGAGTAAGAGCTGTATAGTAAATTGGCCAGAGTGGGGGAATGTCTGTATAACAATGAAAGAACTATTTTTTTTTAAAGCAAACTTTGGGGGAGGGAAGGCAGGGAGGAAAATGTGCAACAATGAATGAATGGAAATTCAAGTTCTTTATAAACTTTCATTAAAATATCAATTTTAAAAAATTGGGAAAAAATTTCTTTTCTATTGGTTTCCCGAGTAAAACAAGTCTGAAAGCGGGGGTGGCATTCACTTCCAAAATGGCTTGACTTCAGAAACTCTGACCATGGAGAAAAGTTCAGCTCTTTCGTTCATAGGGTTGCTATGAGTCATCTACGACTCAACGGCACTTAACAACAATAATAATGACACTTCGAGCATGGGGGTGAGGGCGATTGTATACCAATGAAGGAATTTTTCTTTTACTTTTCAAAGAGAGGAGTGAACTGCAGGGGAGGGGTGGGCAGGGAGAAAAGTGCAACAATGAATGAATGGAAATCCAAAATATCTGTAAATTGTTCATTAAAATTAATAAAAAATGTAATGAAAAACAAACAAACAAAAAACAAAACAATGACAACATAGAGTTATGTTGACTTAGTGGACAGAAAGTTATTGCTACCAAGCCCAAGATGGGTGATTTTAATCTGGGGCCCCAGGCCTGGTTTAAATTTATTTTTGTCAAACAGTCTTCAAAGTGGTATGGCACTAGTCTGTACATTGCTGTACAGAGGTAACTCGTGGTTGCTGTGATGCTAAACACTGTGACACTGAAGTGCCAAATGCAATAATGGTTACATGTGGTGTATTGCTGTCTTTTCGCCGGCAATGAACCGTGATGAGGGTAAGTGCGGCAGAAATAGACCACTCTCTCTGGGAGCCCTTCAGAAAGTCAAGCCAGCTCAACTTTATTGCAGCGCACTTATATACGAGCAAGCAAACAGGAAGACAGGATAGGGTGGGCTTGCAGATGTGAGACATGCAGATTGCATAGGAGAACCTCAGCCTCCTGTGGACTACTGCCAGCTTAACAGATGTGGCAGCCATCTTCCCAGGCGGTGAGCTTTCTCAAGCCGGTATGGCCAAACACAGGAGAGCATTCTCTATCCCGTACTAAAGGTCGTTGGTAGGCTTTCACTTATCTGGAGTTGTCCTGCCCAGAGGCCCTCCCTTTGTCCCCAACATTCCCCAACAATGGTGGACAGTGTTTGGTGGAGCCTCCTGAACACAAAACAAGCCTGGCAACAGGAGTGGCATTCACTTCCAAAATGGCTTGCCTCCAGTAACTCTACGAATATGGAAAAATGACCAAAATTATACAAGTGTTCAGGTCTTTGGTTCATAGGGTAGCTATGCATTGTCTACCACTCAATGGTACTTAACAACAATAAGAACATCAACAACAACAACAACGTTGGTTTGCTTACAAAGTTTGCATACATTGTGTTTCACACTAGTTTTCATTCACATTGTGTTTTTTCATACAATCATTCCCACGCATTATGTTTTATAAAATTAATCAACATTGGAATATGCCCACCATTACCCTGTCAAGTCCCTGCCAGATCATTCCCATTTCCTTTACCCCCTCCCTCCACCCACCAAATTGTGCAACCCTGTGATTTTGCCCCTACCCATCCTCACTCCTCTGCTCCCATCTTTTCCCCCTTTGAGTGACTATACATGTTTTACTAATTATCCTTCTACTTTTACAATTATGGTTTGATGTAGTATTTGTCCTTATGAGATGGGTTAGTTCACTCACCATAATGCTTTCCAGTCTCTCGCAAGTTATATAATATTTTTCTAAATCATTGCTCCACTGTGTGAATATATGACAATTTCTCCATCCGTTCAGTTGTGGTTGGACTTTTCAGCTGTTTCTATGTTCCTGTGATGGTGAATAATACGGCTATGAACATTGGTGTACAAATCTTTATTATGTTTCAGTTCTAATTTCCTTGGGGTAAATTCTAGTAGTGTAATAGATGAGTGATATGTAGTTTCTATGTTCAACTTTTGAGGAAACCCCAATCTGACTTCCAGAATGGTTGTACCGTTTTGCAATCCCACCAACTGTGTATGTGAGTTTCCACCTCTCCACAACCTCTCCAACATTTATTGGATGCTGCCCTACTAAACTTTACCACTGCTACTGGGGCGGGATGGTGAGTCCTTGTGGTCTTGATTTGTATCTCTCTTATTGTCCGTGATTTTGAGCATTACTTCATGTGTCTGTTGGCCATTTTAATGTCTTCCTCTGTGAAAAGTCTTTCCCTGTCTTTTGCCCATTTTGTAATTGGTTTATCAGATTTTTTTTCTTCTGAAGGCCCAATAGCATTCTGTAAACTTTTGATATGAGACCCTTGTCTGAGATGCTATTTCCAAATGTTTTTTCCAAGTTGGTAGGTTTTCTTTTCACCCTACTGGAAAACGTTTTTGATGAGCACAGGGATTTAATCTTTAGAAAGTTCCATTCATCAGTATTATCCTCACCTGATAGTGCATGTCTGGCTCTATTTGTCAGCATCTTTCTACCATAGACTAGGGTTTCAAAGCCTGTTCCCTATTTGTCTCTTGTGAACTTTATGGTTTTGGGCTTTACTCCCAGGTTTCTGATTCACCTTGAGTTGATTTTTGTGTACGGTGTGAGATGTGAATTCTGTTTCAGCTTTCTGCAGGTAGCAGTCCAATTTTGCCAGGACCATTTATTGAAAAGGTTGTCACTTCCTCATTTTACAGGTTTTATTTCCTTCTTAACTATCAGTTGGCCATTGATATATAGGTTTATTTCTGGGTGCTCTCTTCTGTTCCATTGGTCTATGTGCCTGTCATTGTGCCAGTATCATGCTGTTTGGGTTACAACCACTGTGTAGTAGGTTTTGAAAACAGGGAGTGCTATGCTTCTAACTTCATTTTTGCTTTTTCAGAAGTGCTTTGATTAGTCAGGGTCTCTTTCCTCTCCAAATAAACTTGACAATTTCCCCTCTAGATTTCCTTAAAAAATGAATTTTGTGTCTGTATTGGGATTGCATTGAACATGTTGATTGCTTTTGGTCGGATTGTCATTTTCACAATATTAAGTCTTCCTATCCATGGAGGTTTTGTACATAGGGTATTCAGAAGTCTGCTATTTCAGAAGTGCATGGCCAATCCTTCTTCCTAGTCTGTCTTAACTGAATGCTCAGATTTAGAGGAGCATCAGACAGACAAGTATTTTACAGAAAAAAGCAAAAGATATTTCCCTAATTGTGGAATTGAATGCACCATGAACTGCTAAGAAAACGAACAGGTTCAACCTGGAGAGGGTTAAACCAGGCTGCTCCTTGGAGGCAAGGATTCTGAGGCTTCTTCTGACATACTTTGAATACGTTGCAAGGGTGCTTGGAGAGGGATGTCATGCTTGGAAGGGTGGAGGGACAGAACAGGAGGGGAAGACCCTCTACGAGGTGGATTGATTCTGTGACTGGGGTAAACAGGGTGGATGTGTCAGACACAGTGAGATTGGCACAGGACGTAGCAGGGTTTAGGGCTGTTATACATAGAATCGCTATGAGTCACAAGTGATGGCACATAACAACAACAACAACAATCTCCATGAAGAGGGGGACATTTTTCCATTTATTTAGGTTTTTATTGTTTCTTTCAGAAATGTTCTGTAGATTTCTTTGTACAGATCTTTTGTGTCTCTAGTTAGGTTCATTTCCCCTGTCGCTATGAGTCACAAGTTGGCTATTATAAATGGTATTGTTTTCTTGGTTTCCTTCTTTCATTTCTCTTTCTTATTGTAGAGGAATCTCCCTCACTTTTGAATATTGATCTTGTATCCTGCCACCCTACTAAATTGGCTCACTAACTTTAGTTTGCTTGGCTCCACAGTCAACACTCTTGGCAACAACAGCCAGGAAATTAAAAGATGTACTGTGATGGGAAAGTCTGCTGTTAGGGACATTTCCAAAGTACTGCAGAGTAATGGTGTCTCTCTGGAGACTAAGGTGCATCTGATACAGACCATGCATGTTCTTTGCAATCACTTGTTATGCATCAGAGAGTTGGACCATGACTAGGGAGAATACAAGGGGAATTGATGCCTTTGAGCTGTGGTGCTGGAGAAGAGTATTGAAGGTACAGTGGACTGCCAAGAAAACAAACAGATTCATCCTGGAGAGGGTTAAACCAGGCTGCTCCATGGAGGCAAGGATTCTGAGGCTTTGACTAACATACTTTGGACATGTTGTAAGGAGGGACAGGTCCTTGGAGAGGGACATCATGCTTGGGAGGGTGGATGGACTGTGCAGGAGGGGAAGACCCTGTATGAGGTGGATAGATTAAGTGACTGGGGTAATTGGGATGGGTGTATCGGAGACAGTGCAATTGGCACAGGACAGAGCAGAGTTTAGGGCTGTTGTACATAGGGTCGCTATGAGTCGCAAGTGATTCAACGGCACATAACAACAACAGCAACAACAACAACTCTAACAGGGATTTTTTTTAATTTTATTTATTTAGTTATTTATAGTCCTTGGGGTTTTCTGTGTACACTATCTTATCATCTGCATATAGTAAAAGTTTAACCAGATATCTCTTTGCTGATCTGGATGCCTTTTATTTCCTTTTCTTGTTGTGTTGTCCTAGCAAGTACTTCTAATACAATATTGAATAGAAGACTCACAAGCTTAAAACAATTGCTTTTTAAAAAATATTGTACTGATTTATTTACAGAGTTTGAATACATTGTTTTTCACAAAAGATCCTTCCCATTTCCTCACAGCCCCCCCACTGAATTGTACAACCCTATGATTAACACCCCATCCCCCTGCCCATCCTCCCTCCTCTCCTTCCACCCTTCTCCCACCTTAGATCCTCATACTCATTCTACAATAATGGTTTTATACAGTATTTGTCCTTGTGGGATTGAGTTAGTTCACTGAGCATAATGCTCTGCAGTCCCTCCCAGGGTAGGTAGTAATTTACAAAATCATTGCTCCTGCATGCAGCTTAGTATTGCATCGTGTGAATATACCACAATGTCTCAATCCATTCGTTTGTGGTTGGACATCTGGGCTCTTTCCATGTTCTTGTGATGATGAATAATGCTGCTATGAACACTGGTGTACAAGTTTCCATTTGAGCCTCAGTTCTTATTTTCTTGGGGTATATTCCAAGCAATAGAATAGCTGGTTCATATGGAATTTCTATGTTCAGCTTTGTGAGGAAGTACCAAACTGTCTTCCAGAGTCGTAGTACCGATTTACAATTCCATGAACAATGTCTAAGAGTTCCTATCTTGCCACATCCTCATTTATTACTTGTTGTCCTGTTAAACTTTGCCACTGCTACTGGAGATGGTATCTCACTGTGATTTTTATTTGCATCTCTCTTATTGCAAATTATTTGAAGCATTTCTTCATCTGTCTGTTGATCATTTGAATATCTTTCTCTGTGAAAATTCTTTCCATGTCTTTCCCTCATTTTGTAATTGAGTTATCAGTCTTTTTCTTGTGGAGACACAGGAGTAGTCTGTAAACTTTATTTATGAGATTCTTGTCTGAGATGGTATTGCCAAATGTTTTTTTCCCAGTCAGTGGGTTTTCTTTACACCCTGTTGGTAAAAGTTTCTTATGTGCACGGGAATTTAATCTTTAGAAGGTCCCATGTATCAATTTTATGCTCCTCAGATTGTGTATCTCTAGCCGTATTTGGCAGTCTCTTTATACTGTAAACTAGGCCTTCAAAGCTTGATCCCAGTTTGTCTGTTATGAACTTTACTCCCAAGTCTCTGATCCACTTGTGTTGATTTTTGTGTATAGTGTGAGATATGGATCCTGTTTTAGCTTTCTGCTGGTAGCAGTCCAGTTTTTCCAGAACCATTTGTTGAAGAAGTGACTCACAAGCTTTTAAGGCTCAAGTCATTATCCATCAAAGTAATATTTGGTCTTCATGGATTATGTTATGTCAATTATCCTTGATTGTCTCTTTTAAGTCTATGATCCTGAACTCCCAGACTCAGGAATTCATTCCTTAAAAGTATTTTGTTTTGACTAAGAAAATTTTATAATTGTCCCCCTGTTTGATCTACTATGAACATGTATGCATTTACAACACATGTAGATGGATTTGTAGAATAACATCTGCCAAACTCCAACAAATATTTCTTGAACACAGACTATGTACGGGACATTATCCAAAGTGTTGGGGTACAGTAGTGAGCAAATAAATGATGCTGCCATTGTGAAGCTTAAGTTATCAGTGACAGCAAGCAAAACAAAGAAACAAATGGTGTGTCAAGAAGACAATGAGTGATCTGGAGAAAAAGAAACTAAAGGAAGACGCTAGAGGGTGGTGTATCTGGGTGCACAGAGAAGAGGTGTTCTGGTGGAGAGGGGACTGAGAGGGCAAGAAGGCATCTGCCACTGACATGCAGGCCCTGGTGGGGATCTTGTCCTGTTCTCAGAATGAAATGGGAAGAATGCTGACAACTGGGGGTGTCAGTAGGCACCTTGTTGGAGACATCAGATGAAGACGCTCTGTATTTATTTCCAGAGACAGTGGAAGATATTGCACCTCTTGGCTGAACATCACAGTACACAGGAATGGCAGTGGCTTTACAGCTTCTTTCCTGAGCATTTCTTGGTATCCAGAGTGATCACAAGAAAAGAGGCCCATGACTACTCTCATTAGTTCTTGGCCTTCTTCCCAGTTGTTCAACAATCATGTGTCAGTAGGCCTCAATGAAGCCCAGCCTCTGGATTCTTGCCTGGTGGAACTCCAGTATCAGCACATTGGGGGCTGAGGGAAAATTCCAGGCAGTGACCTGTTGGTAGATGGGGCAGCTATTGCTTGTTCACTGTGACTTGCACTTCATCTGCTGCTGAGTTTATGTAACCCAGCTAATCTGGAGCATAGATCTGGGTTGTGCCCCTTGAAAAGCTGGAAAACATCCATGCCAAGTGGAACCAATCAGTGCCCCCACGCCCATAGCAAACACAGAGTTTCCTTTCGAAAATTGGATGTGGTGAGCCCTGTCCAAATTTCATGACTACATTCCTGCATTTCAAGACAGAACAAAGTAGACAATTAAAGTTCTAATCCCCAAAGCGGAGGCTTGTAAGGAGCAGATGTTTGGATTATGCTACTCCCCACATTTGAATACCATTTTCTGCTTTGTCACGCAAACTTCCTGGGCAGAGTCTTCAAGGGCTGAGAGTGCATGAAGGAGTGTCCATAAATACATCTCCTCCTTCTGCTTGCTCACTCCTGGAGCTCAAGCCACTGGGAAAAGCAGTGTCAAAGGTAACCCTCTGGCCCTGGGTTCTGTTTTCTCTCTAAATAGGAGTAAGTGGGAGTCCTCCATCCTCCTGCATCAAGGGACTTAGTGCAGGGGGCCTCTAAGCATCTCTGATACAGGAGCACAAGGGTCTTGGATCCAGGGACAGAAAGGACAGTCCACAGAGAAGCTGTGATACACAATCATACCAAGTCAAGCAGTGGAAAGTAAAGAAAGCAGTGGAGCTGAGTCACTACAGGCATAAGATAGATCAAGTTTAAATCTTAATTGTGCTACTTGCTGACTATGAAACAAAGATGGAACAGTACATTTTTGGCAGGCTGGCTTTCCCATTTGCTAACTAGATTCCTAATCGTTCCTTCTTCCTGGGCAAAGTTAGAATCAAGGAAGTGGTGGAAGTGAAGCAGCTAGGTGCCTGGGAGTGAAAGCTATGTAGGTGAAGGGAATGGGTGCCAGATAGTGAGGCAGAACGGGGCTAAAGAAGCTCTGAGAAAGAACCCAGAGCTGCTTCAGGGTGTTGCTAGCCCAGGTAAATGTTTTACTTCTTCACAAGTTCCATGATTGTTAGGAAGGAGAGATAGTATCATCGTGGCTGGGAGGATGGCACAGATAGGGCAGGGTTCAGATCTGTTGTTCATGGTGTCACTATGAGTCATACTCGCACCTAACAACATTAACTACAACAACAACAACAACAGAGAGGCTTAGGCAAATGGGCTGCTCAAGTTGCTCTGCTTGGTGGCCAGAGGCTCAAGGAGGAAAGGGATCTTTCTTAGGGGAAGGGGTTTGTCGTCCTGGTCAGCAGTTTTCAGGCTCTTGGACAAGCTGTCAGATTGTGGGGAGAGGATTACCCCTGCCGGTGTGAAAGGCCCTGGAGCTGGGGTAGAGTTGGCCCCCAGGGAAGGGGAAGCTCTAGTAGGAACTGGAAACAGGATTCTACACACACAAGTAAAGGGAGCTCTGGTGATGTAGTCTGTAGGGTATTCCTAAAGGTAGCACCTGTCTGGCAGAAAGATACATAATCTTTTCCTGTGGCTTTATAGCCTCCAAATACACTTACAATATCTGTTTTTTCCAGAATGGTTATAGCCATGTGAGTGGCAAGTTCTCCAGAAGAGATAGGAAGGGAGGTGTGGGACCCAGCCCAGCAGCTAGCTTTGTGGAGGGGAGCCCAGCCACTGAGGAACATGGAAGACTTGCTCTGCTTTGAGGCCCCTTTTGTAATTTGTACAAACATTTAAAAAAATATATTCTCAATTTAAAATATGCCAAACACCACAGAAGATGAAAACAAAGATCCTCACCACTTTGGAAAGGGCTGAGATTCTGCTGCCCAGTGCTTTGGGGTTCACTGTGATCTGTGACAGAGTGGAGGAGGTTGAGGGGAACCTGAGAGAGGACAGCTCGCTGCAGAAAATAGTCTTTGGCAATTGGACTTACGGTGAATCTGTCACCTGCTCAGAAAGTTATCAGAACACCCAGCAAAGTGACAGTATCTGAAGTAGGGAGTTGGAGACAGAAAAGGGGAGTCAGTGGGCCTACGAGTGGTCCCAACGATGGATGTGGGGCCAGGCCCGCCTTCTCTCCCTGCTGTCAGCCGCTGCTCTCTCCAAATCCCCCCAGGCACCATGAGCAAAGTCAGCGAAGCAGTGAAGCGGGCCAGGGCCGCCTTCAGCTCCGGCAGGACGCGCCCCTTGCAGTTCCGTGTGCAGCAGCTGGAGGCGCTACGGCGTATGATCAAGGACTGTGAAAAGGACATCGCGGGGGCATTGGCCGCGGACCTCAGTAAGGTGCTTCCCCCCCAAAGGCCGTTTCCCTTCGCTCGCCAAAATCGCGCAGGGTGGGGGTCTGCAGGCGTTACGTGTAAAAGGGAGGAAGGGGCCTGACTATAGTCAGAAATAGACCTTTAGCCCTGACCTCTCCATCACTAAAGGTGGGCAAGTGCAGCTCTCAAAGGCTCAGAGGCGACTCCGAGTAACTGGGAATAGGTTTGCAGCCCTTCCCACGCCTTGCCTGTCCTTTGCCCGTGGCCCTTTTACCTTTCACAGGCCCAGAGGCATCCCATTTCCACAGCTAGGGCCTCTCTTTGGTCTGCCTACCTTTCTTTGCCGGTTTCACTTCCCTGAGACTTGCGTCCAGTGGTTTTAACCATCTTGTGCTGACTTGATGCTCCAGACTTCGCTCCCTGGCTTCCTGCAGGAACTCCTGGTTCTCCACCCAGGGGAAACAGCGACGGGCCTGTCATCCTGCAAAACCAGTGTCCACCCTCTATGATGGCCTTCTTCTGTCTCCACTTCCTTCAAACTTCCTGGGTCCCTGAGGGCTCCTTGAGAAAAACCTGGTGTTGCTAAGTTCACAGGGCTCACCTTCCTTCTCAGGACTGGCCTCCTTTTCTATCCTACCTTCAACCAGGGATGAAGCCCTATTTTTGGAACTCAGAGCTTAGAGCCCACCTTTCTCTTCCTCTGGGGTTCTACCACCAACCCTTTGCTCCTATATTTTGTTTGTTTCTAATTTCTCAAGGCTTTTCCTCTTAAAACCCAAACCCAAATTCACTCTACTGACTACAACTTCTATCTAGCCAAACTGGAGGAAAGTGGTCTTGTTGTGGATTGCTCTCCCTCCCCTCTTCTCCTTCTCACCCCAGCACTGGCATCTCCCCAACTCCTGGAAGCCTTGAGTTCCAATCTGCCAGGCCTCCAGCCAGCGCAGGCCCTCCTTCCTTCCTCAGCCACCTGGACACAGTGTTTCCTGGACTGTGTCCTAACTCTCCTCGCAGCCTCTCTCCTCCATCCGCTTCTTTCCAGAGTGCTTCTTGGGGCTTTGGGTGAGGTACAAGTGTTATTCTAGAACAGACTTTGGTGTTCACTTGTTAGGATGACCTGGTCCCAAGTGCCATGCCATTTACTGCTCCCTACCCTGTGGGTAGTCTTTTTGTGTACCTTTAACCAAATATATTCAAACCTACCTGAGTCCTCAGCGCTGGCAGAAATGAGGCCCACCACAGACCCACCCTCCCTCTGTCTAACCCTCAGTTCTGTTCAGTGGTGCCTTCTGTGACTTGCCCTGGGCTAGTTGGGCATACAGGACCAGCTGTACCCACAGGACCCTGCCAACAGAACCAGAGTGAAGCGCATGCTTCAATTTTGTAAATTGGGAACTTGGGAAGAAGAGAAATCAAGTAGCTTGTTCAAGGGTCCAGGACCCACAGTCAAGTTTAAACAAACCCTTGTACCCCCCAACCTGCACAACCTCCACTTTAACCAGAAAGTTCATATAGAGCTCTCTCCCACAGAATGAATGGAATAGCTATTATGAAGAGGTGGTATATGTCCTGGAGGAGATTGATTACATGATCAAGAATCTCCCCAAGTGGGCCGAGGATGAACCTGTGGAGAAGACTTCTAAGACCCAGCAGGACGAGTCCTACATCCACTCAGAACCTCTGGGCGTGGTCCTTATCATCGGCACCTGGAACTATCCCTTCAACTTGACCATCCAGCCCATGGTGGGCGCCGTTGCTGCAGGTGCCAGGATCCTGCCCTGGGGAGGGGACATTTTGGGACTTTCACATCCAAAATTGAAGGGAGACAGGGGTTCAGTCTTCCAGAAGAGAGCCTGGAGTCAGATAACAATTTAAAAGATACTTTCCCTCCCAAGGTCTAAGAGAAATAAACTATGGAACCTCTTAGCGCCCAAGTCCTAACGAGCACTTCCTGTGTGCCTCTCCTTATCTGTGTGTTTGAAAGCAAGGCCTGCTCTCACTGGGTATTTATAAGGGGTTCCATGGGTGGTACCACCAGGTAAGTGCTTCACTTCTAACTGAAAAGCTGGTAGGGTGAATCTACCCAGATGCAGCTTGAAAAAAAGACCTGCTGATCTACTTCCTCGAAATCACAGCTGTTGAAACTGTTGTGAAATACAATTCTGCTTGGGCACACACGGGCTGTCATGAGTAAGAATCAAGTCACAGCAACTGGTTCTTGCTCTGCTCTCCCAAACAAACACCAAGCTCTTCTCTCTCCTTTCTCTTTTCTTCCTCTGCAAAACTATAAGGGACAACTGGTTCTGTGGAGTCATGTATGTGGACTAAGTGTCCCCCTATGAGCCTGGGAATGAGTCACCCTTGAGTCCTTCACTGAGGATGCAGAATATGGAGAGGAGACCCAGGTTTGGGCACTGGAAGTGGTAGAGGCTTGGAGGAGGGGGCTTGGCCATGACTCTGTGCTCTGCAGGGAATGCTGTGGTTCTCAAGCCCTCGGAACTGAGTGAGAATGTTGCAAGCCTGCTGGGCACCATCATCCCTCGGTACCTGGACAAGGTGAATTGCTTTCCAGGGTTCAGTTATACGCATGTTAGAGGTAGGATTGCAGAAGCTAAGAACAAGTAACTTCCTACAGCAGGGGGCAACGGGGTCAGGGCAAGGACAGCCCTAGAAAAAAGCTGCTTTCTCCCATTGGGATGAACGCTAGGGACAGCCTCTGAGCTGTGAGGGGGAGGTTTTTCTTGCCAGTAGTGACCTGGACCTGGACTGTAGGACTGTCTAAGTGTGCAGGGGTGAGGAGGAACTACACTGTCTTCTGACCCTTTTCTTTCTTTGTACTGAAGGATCTGTATCCAGTGATCAATGGAGGTGTCCCTGAGACCACAGAGCTGCTCAAGGAAAGATTTGACCACATCTTGTACACAGGTAGCACAGGTGTGGGGAAGATTGTTATGGCGGCGGCTGCCAAGCACTTGACCCCTGTGACACTAGAGCTGGGCGGAAAGAGCCCATGCTATGTGGACAAGGACTGTGACCTGGACATTGCCTGCAGGTGAGGGCTTTGCTGCAGTAGTCCCCACTCGCCTCCTGTGTTGTGCTCAGCTCTGAGTAACACCTATGTCCTCTCATGCTCATGGAGAGGTTTCCTGTTCTGGGAAGGTTTCCTGCAAGAGGAGGGCTGGGCTGAGTGCTGAGCCTTGAGTACCTGCTGAGTAGGTATCACTTGGGTCAAGCTAAGGCCCTTTAATGACTAGAGGAAAAGCAGGCTTGGGCCATTGACAAATAAGCAAGGCTGCAGGTTACAGAATCTAGCCTTCTGTTATGGAGCAGGTAGATAGGAGAGCATGAGGGCCAACATTGCTCAGATTCCTACATCACATGAGACCTTCAGCAGGAGATGGCCAACACTTGACTGCACAGGGTCTGAGATAGGGACTGAAGAGGCATAAAAGCTGTTACCCAGGCACCTCCAGATTTGCCTACACAAAAAAAAGGGGGAAAAGAAAGAAAAATCTGATAGGACACCAGAAGGCTCAAAGGATGCTTGGGGCTTGGCTCCATGTCTGAAAGTCCATCATTATGGAATCCTCAGAGCAGAGCTCCTGTTGGAGCACTTAGTGGTACAAATGGTTGGCTGTGGACTAAAAAACTGGAGGTTCAAGTCCACCCAGGAAGTCCTCACTTTGAAAATCCTAGTGATTTACTTCTGAACTCCAGCCACAGGAAAGCCTGTGAATTGCTCCCTGCCACACAGGGGGTCTTCCTTGGTCAGGGTTGTAAGGCTTGTTGACCAGGGGCCTGGTGCCTTGAACTTAAGCAAACAGAATGTGATGACTGCCCTGGGAGAATTTGCTCATAGGATAACATCTGATCTGGGGTTTTCACAGGCGCATCACCTGGGGGAAGTTCATGAACAGTGGCCAGACTTGTGTGGCCCCGGACTATATCCTGTGTCACCCCACTATCCAAGGCCAAATTGTGGAAAAGCTCAAAAAGTGCTTGAAAGTGAGTGTGTGCCAGTACGGCACTGGGAGGGGAGGCTGTACCATTGTCAACTTTCAGGACTTAAAAAAAAAAGTTTGTTTTGTGAGCACAAGTGTAATACACATTTCTGTGGATAATTTGAAAAAGTAACAGTTATATAAACGATGTAAAGTAAAAAGTGTTCCATCTAGAATCCTGCCTCCTGTAAGGAATTGCTGCTGACATTTGAGTGTGTTTCTTGATAGATGAAAGATAGAGGAGATAGATAGATAGATAGATAGATAGATAGATAGATAGATAGATAGATGAGAGATAATAAAGATAGAGATGATGGAGATAGAGATCAGTGCAGTTTGTCCAAGCATAATTAGAAGGCAGCTTGCACAGCTTGGTGCTGTGGTTAAAGAGCATAACTGCTAACTGAAATGTCAAAACAATCTACTGCTTATTCTGTCCTCCGGGGTTGCCAGGAGACAGGTTGGACTTGATGGCAGCCGATGTGCATGTGGGTATGTATCACTAGTGTTCCTCCTCCCAGTAGGAATTCTATGGGGAAGACGCCCAGAAGTCCAGTGACTATGGGAGGATCATCAACTCCCGCCACTTCCAAAGGGTCATGGGTTTGATAGAGGGCCAGAAAGTTGCCCATGGTGGCACCGGGGATGCGGCTGCCCACTACATAGGTAGGTCCTTTGCTCCGGGGAGCTCTGCCCCACTAGTCGAGCTGCCAGGTCCTTGGCAAGTTTGTAGCAAGTGAATATCCTCACTGGCAAGCAGACAGTGACCTTGAGGAGGCCTGGGGCTCCTGTAGGCAATAGCTGATCACAACCTCTGAAAGTACCTCCTCAGGCTCAGAGGCTCCTCTCTCCACAAAGCCCACAGCAAGGGAGCACCTGCTTCCTTGGTGCCACCATGGGGGTTCAGAGCCTGGGCCTGTTGGGGCATGAGCCTGGGTCCTTTGGGTTCCTAATTTGCCAAGCAGACTGGAGTGGTGTAGTATTTGGGTCCTCCTGCTCTCCTGGACACAGTTTTTCTAGTTTCCCCCATGCTGGTGTGGTTCACCATGCTAGTTTCACACCATGCTGGTGTGGTTCCTGTTGAGGAGTCATGATTTCTGTCTCTGTAGACTGAGAGTGATAAGTAGATCTTGGACTTCCTGGTAGGCTGATGAGTTTGCAGCCAACTGATGTTGTTTGTCTTACCTCAGCCCCAACCATCCTCATAGATGTGGATCCCCAGTCTCCAGTGATGCAGGAAGAGATATTCGGACCAGTGTTGCCCATTGTGTGTGTGGGTAGTCTGGATGAAGCCATCCAATTTGTCAACCATCGTGAAAAGCCCCTGGCTCTCTATGTATTCTCCCGCAACAACCAGGTGGGCCTGGGGCTCCTCCGGGGCTAGGATCCAGGGCCACATGCCAGCATATCACTCAGTTTGTGTGACCAGGGAGAATCTCTTGGTCTTTTTTATCTGTTTGTGAGTCAGGATAATACTACTCACCTCAGAGGCTGAAGTGAGCATGGAGGGAGGTGTTTTGTGTGAAAGTGTCTTATATAGATAAGACATTGCATTCTGTGCATAGTCAGTAAGCTGCTATTATTGTCATTTGCTCCCTGTGCTGAGATTAAAACATGTGAGAGGAGCAGGTGACTGTGGTCTCAGTGCTCCAGGGTTCACTAGCCATGGAGGAGCTGAATCCCTGGGAGTCCTGAGCAGGAAACCAAGGGCAAAGCCCAGTATCTGGCATCTGTGTTGCAGGTAATTAAGAAGATGATTGCAGAGACTTCTAGCGGTGGGGTGACTGCCAATGATGTCATCGTCCATATCACTGTGCACTCGCTGCCCTTTGGGGGTGTGGGTGAGTCTGTGATTGAGTCCCCTCCTTGCCTGCTGCCTCTAGGTGTTCTGGGACAGCTCTCTAGGATTAGGGAAACCTCATCTGAGGTGTGTAGGAGGAGCTGGAATAATGCAGGGGGGCTGTCAAAGTCACCCACAGTCTTCTTATGTTTAGAACTCTGGCACATTCAACCTCAAAACTTCAACAAGGACCTGAAACATCACCGAGTGCTTTAGGTCCACCTCATGGAGGCCTTAGGAGGGCAGTACTGCCTATTGTCTTTACATAAACACCCTGGGGTCTTCCTGGAGGATTAGTCAACTGAAGTAGCCAAGACAAGGGTCATGTGAAGGTTGTAGCTGAGTTGCAGTGGTTAGGCTCTGAGTAGGGCCTCGTGGACAGGATTGTGATCTGGAGGAAGTCTTCAGGTCTTCTGGGCATTCACCTATTCCTTCTGCAGGGCACAGTGGCATGGGATCCTACCATGGCAAGAAGAGCTTCGAGACCTTCTCCCACCGCCGCTCTTGCCTGGTGAGGTCTCTGTTGAATGATGAGGCGCAGAAAGCCAGATACCCACCAAGCCCATCCAAGGTGAGAGATGGGGTGATGATTGTGGGAGCCACTGTTACAGCTAGGGGAGGACCTTGCTTCATGTTCACTGCCCTCTCCTTGTCCTTCCTCACAGATGAGCCATCATTAGAGCTGTTACCTGTTACCTGGCTAGCTGTGCACTTCAGCTTCTCCTTGTTGCTTCCCAGTAGTGCAGGGGAAATTCCTAATGACTCAGCCTCTTGTTTCCTACCAATCCATGTATGCACCCTGATGCTCCTGACCTCTACTACCAAGGACCGAAGGGAGGCTCTAGACCTGCCTTCTCCAAGTCCCTGTCCCCTTTACTAATAAAGTATTTCTAACCAGTGGGTTAATGTGTGAGTGTACTTCTTCTGAAGTTCTGCATACCTGTACTAACTAACTGCCCTACCTGGTTTGATTGACAAGCCAGGGAACCCCTCTCCAAAGCTTCCCATTAGCCACAAGGTCCTCAAAATAAGAAGCAATGACATTGGGTGATGTTTTCTCCCTTGGCAGAGGAGAAGTGGCTACAAAGGGTGAGCCTGATGACAAGTGGCTCAGAGGCCAGAGATCAAATTGTATTTGACGTCTAAGGCAGGAAGTGGGACTGTGGAACTCACCTTTTAGGGAGACAGAAAACAATTGTTGAGCCAAAGTCCAATGTCTAGCGTATACCCCCCCAAAAAACCCCTATGGATTACCCCTCAATATTAAGAAAACAAAAAATATCTTCAACACTAGACCAACAGGTAGCATCATGATAGATGGAGGAAAATTAACCCTGAAGTTGTCATGGATTTCATCTCATTTAGATCCATAATCAGTACCCATGGTGACAGTAGTTTAGAAATCAAATGGCATGCTGCATTGAGAAAATCTACTGTCAAAAACCTCTTGAAGGTGCTAAAGAGCAAAGATGCTAGTTTGGGGCCTAAGCTGTGACCCAAGCCATGGTATTTTCAATTGCTGCATATGCATTTCAAAGTTAGACAATTAATAAGCATGGCCGAAGAATAATTGATGCCTTTGAATTGTGGTGTTGGACTGAATATCAAATAAGTCTGTCTTGGAGAAAGTGCAACTAGGGTACTCTTTAGAGGCAAGAATGATGAAAATTCATCTCACATACTTTGGCCAAATTTTCAAATGAGATCAGTCCTTGGAAAAAAGAAATTATGCTGGAGAAGGTTGAGAGTCAGAAAAAGAGAAGAGCCTCAACAAGATGAACTGACACAGAGACTGTAAAAGGGCTTCAAAATGAAGTGTGGATGACACGTAAAAGGGCAATGTTTCAATCTTTTGCTCATAGGGTTGCTATGAGTAGTAGGCCATTTGATAAAAGGAAGACATACCTGATGATCTATTTTTGAAAATTAGTTAATTTAGTTAAAACTATCCTTTGATCCTGTTTTGTTGCATAGGGTTCAACTTAAAGACAGCCAACAAAACAATCATCTAGAATCATAAACAATTTTAGATGAGATGACGGCATAGGGTGGACACCAATACAAAATACCAATATTCCTGTTAAACACATCATTTACTCCACACATCCTATTATTCATTTTTTAAATTAATTTTAATGAACGTTTACAGAGACTTTGGATTTCCATTCATTCATCGTTGCACTTTTCTCCATACCCACCCCTCCCCCTCCAATTTGCTCTTCTCTTTTTTTTTTTATCATTTCCTAAAAAGACGCGATTTATTTTTTAAGAGGAGATGCAAAATCTCAGATTAGAAAATGCTGAATTCTGATGAATTTGTTGTAACACTCCATTGCTAGTCAGAGTACAGAATGCATCAAGCTGTTGACTTACTGGAAAGCGTTACCTATGTCTGTCCTTTCAGAAGAGAATAAAAATGTATTGTGTCATGGATTAATACATCAATGTTCTCCATATTCAAACTGAGCAGTCATTAGGGTTTGTTTTAGGGTTTTTTTTTTTTTACTAATAATATTCCCAAGTTTATTTGAAAGTATGTGTACAAAGTTTTTACGTATCTTTGAACTATGGCTAAATGTTAATAACACTGCTAGTAATTAACACTGGTAGTAATTTTTATAATTGTTTAGACTTATTAATATATAGAATATATTATCTTTATATATATACCATGTCATCCATTTTCACAAGGGATAATTTAGTGACATTAATTACATTTATCGTGGTAAGCAACAATCACCATTGTCCATTTCTGATTTTTCACCATCTTGAAACTGTTACCCTTTAAGCATATTCCCTTCTCCCTTCCCCCCACTAGTCGCTAATACCTTTCTTCTCAGCATTTGCCTCCTCTGGGTTGTGTCATGTAAGTGGCAGGATCATATAATATTTGTCTTTGTCTTTTTGTGTCTGATTTAATATGACTTAGTGCTGTCAGTGTTCATCTGTGTAGCATTCACCATACTATCATAGCTACTTAGTCTGTGGTGTGTGTGTGTTGTTTGTTTATCTCTTCTACTGATGTACAGTTGGCCTTCCACCATCTGGCTATTGTGTATAATGCACACCTCAGTGAGCTAGTGTCTGAATTCCTGCTTCCAGATCATTTGCATATATTCCTAGGTGTGGAATGGCCAGGTCAGATGGTAATTCTGTGTTTAACTTTTTTTTTTATTTTTTATTATCATTATTTTTTTTCTATAATTATATTTTATTAATTTTCATAAACATTTACAGAGATTTTGGGCTTCCACTCATTCATTGTTACACTATTCTCTCTACCCTCCTCCCAGTTTGTTCTTGTCCAAATGCCACAGTGCTTGTCAAAGCCAGTTCTTTCATTGTTATACAATTCCTCCCCCAAAGTGCACTGCACTATGCAGCTTTCATTCTGGACTCCTGTCATGATAATATTACCTAATATAACTTTTAAACAATTCTCTGCTTCAACTGTTTCAATGCAGTATGCATTATTTATCCCCTTTCTCAGTCTTCCCTCAACCTAATGTCAGTCCCATTTTACAACAGTATGCAATATTTGTCCTTTTGTGACTGAGATATTTCACTCAGCATAATGTTCTTCAGGGTCACCCATTTTGTACAATATTTCATGAGTTCCTTGTTTTTCAATGCAGCATAGTATTCCATTGTGTGAATATGCCAAAGCTTCTCTATCCATTTGTTTGCTGATGGGCACTTGGGTTGTTTCCAACTCTTTGCTATGATGAACAAAGCAACAATAAATATGGGTGTGCATATATCTGCTTGGGTGGCAGTTACAGTTTCTTTGGGGTATATTCCCAGTAGTGGAATTGCTGGGTCAAATGGTATTTGTATTTGCAATTTTTTGAGAAAGCCTATACAACCTTCCATGGTTGTTGCAACATTTTACACTCCCACCAACAGTGAATAAGGGTTCCAGTTTCTTCACAACCTCCCCAGCATTTGTTGCTTTCTGTTCTCTTAAATTTTGCTATTCTTACTGGAATTAGATTATATCTCATAGGTTTTTTTAAATTTGCATCTCTCATAGAGCTAGGAATTTTGAACATTTTTTCATGCTATTTGTTGACCGTCTGAATGTCTTCTTTGGTGAAGTGTCTGTTCACAAACTGTGCCCATTATTTATGGGTTATTTACCTTTATCTTGTAGTGCTTGAGTAGTTTATACATTCTAGACATAAGTCCCTTATCTTACATATCATTATCAAATAAATATTTTTTCCCAGTCTGTGGCTTCCCTTTTTACCCTGTTGGAGAAGTTTTTGGATGTGCATAGGAATTTGGTTCTTAGAAGGTTTCATTCATCTATTTTATCCTATCCTAGTTGTAGTTCTTCCAAGCTTTTCTTTAATGAAGTTTATAGTCCTTGGTTTTAGTCCTAGGTCCATGATCCACTTTGAGTTGGTTTTCATGTATGGAATGAGGTGTGGATCTTGCTTGAGTTTTTATAGATATTTTCCAAATTTGCCAGCACCATTTGTTAAAAGGCTGTCATTTCCCCACTTGCCTGATTTCATCTCCTTGTCAAAAATGAGTTGACCATAGGTAGATGGGCTGATTTCTGGATTCTCTATTCAATATGTCTGTCATTGTACCAGTACCATGCTGTCTTGACCACCATGGCAGTGAAGTACCTTGCTTCTCTTTTTAAGGAGTGCTTTGCTTATTTGGGGCCTCTTTCCATTCCAAATGAAATTGCAAACTGCCTTTTCCATCTCATTGAAGAATGGAATTGGTATTTGTATTGGAATTGCATTGAATGTGTAAATTGCCTTTGGTACTATTGTCATTTTCACTATATTGAGTCTTCCTATCCATGAACAAGGGATATTCTTCCACTTCTCTAGGTCTCCTTTTGTTTCTGTAGTAATGTTTTCTAATTTTCTTTTAAAAGATCCTTTATGCTTCTGGTTAGATTTACTCCCAAGTATGTAATCTTGTGATTAGCAATTGTGAAGGATTTGTTTTTCTTAGCTCCAGTTCTGTATTCTCTTTGTCACTGTAGAGAAACCCAATTGATTTTTGTATGTTGATCGTGTATCCTGCCACTTTGCTCAATTGGTCAACTATGTCTAGTAGTTTTCTAGCTGAGTCTTTAGGGTTTTCTAAGTATACTGTCATATCATCTGCATAGAGAGATAATTTTACCTCCTCTATGCCAATTTGGATACTTCTTATTTCCTTCTCTGACCTTATTGCTATTGCTAAGACTTCCAATACCATATTGAATAGGAGAGGTGATAGTAGGCATCCTTGCCTAGTTCCTGTTCTCAAGAGGAATGCCTTTAATCTCTCTCCATTGAGAACAACGTCGGCTCTTAGGCTTGCATGTATACTTTTTACTATGTTGAAGAAATTCCCCTCTAATCCTATTTTGTTGAGTGTTTTAATCAGGAAAGCGTGTTGGATTTTGTCAAAGGCCTTTACTGTATCAATTGACAGGATCGTGTGGTTCTTGTTCTTTATTTTGTTAATGTGGTTAATTATGTTGATTGTTTTTCTTATATTGAACTATCTTTGCATACTTGTTATGAATCCCACTTGGTTATGGTGAATTATTTTTTTGATGTATCATTGAATTCTATTTGGCAAGATTTTATTCAGGATTTTTACATCAATGTTTATGAGAGATATTGACCCATAGTTTTCTATTTTTTTTTAAAAAAAATCTTAGTTATTATTAATTTTGATGAAAATTTACAGAGATTCTGGATTTCCATTCATTCATTATTGCACTTTTCTCCCTGCCCACCTCTCTCCTCCAGTTCATTCCTCTCTTTGAAAAGTAAAGGAATAATTCTTTCATTGTTGTACAATTCCTCCCCCCAAGTCCACTCCACTATGCAACCTTTGTTCTGTACTCATATCATGACAATAATGTCTAATCATATATACCTTTTAAACAGTCCTCTCTCTCATCTGTTTCAATGCAGTATACATAATTTACCCAATCTTTCTCAGTCTCCCCCCACCCCAACCCCTATAACAATCGTGTTTTACAACAGTGGCACTATGCAGTATTTGCAGCTTTGTGACTGAGATATTTCACTCAGCATAATGTCTGCTAGGGTCATCCATTTTGAATATTTCATAAGTTCCTTGTTTTTCACTGCAGCATAGTATTCCATTGTGTGACTATACCATAGCTTCTCTATCCATTCATTTGTTGATGGACATTTAGGTTGTTTCCAACTCTTTGCTATTGTGAACTACACTGCGATAAATATGGGTGTGCATAACAATAGCATTTCTTTTTTTACATGTTTCAACAGATAAATTTATTTTTCGTTGTTAATTTTAATCAAAGTTTACAGAGACTTTGGATTTCTGTTCATTCATTGTTGAACTTTTCTTCCTACACACCGCTCCACCCCACCCCCCCTTTGTGCCTCTTTTTGAAAAGTAAAAGAAAAATTCTTTCATTGTAATACAATCCTTCCTGCCAAGTCCACTCCATTAGGCAGCTTTCGTTCTGGACTCCTGTCATGACACGAATACCTAATCATATATCTTTTTTAAACAGTTTTCTCCCTCCTTTGTTTCAATGCAGTATACATTATTATATTCCCTTTTTTATGTTATATTATTTTTGTTTTTAATTTATTATTAATTTTAATGAGAATTTACAAAGACTTTGGATTTCATTGTTGCACTTTTCTCCCCTCCAAACCTCCCGGTAGTACACTATCCTCTTGGAAAAGTAAAAGAAAAATTCTTTCATTGTTTTATAGTCCCTGCCCCGAGGTCCACTCCACTATGCAGCCTTCACTCTGGACTCCTGTCATGACAAAAATACCTAATGACATATTCTTTTTAAACAGTTTTCTCCCTCATCTGTTTCAATGCAGTATACATTATTAAACCCATCTTTCTCAGTCTCCCCCCAGTGCCAGTATCAGTCCTGTTTTGCAACAGTGGCACCATGCAGTATTTGTCCCTTTTGGCTGAGATACTTCACTTAGCTTAATGTCCTTCAGGATCACCCATTGTGAGTAATATTGCATGAGTTCCTTGTTTTTCAATGCAGCATAGTATTCCATTGTGTGAATATACCACAACTTCTCTATTCCTTCATTTGTTGATGGGCACTTAGGTTGTTCCCAACTCCTTGCTATTATTGTGAACAAAGCCATGATAAACATGGTTGTGCATATATCTGCTTGGGTGGCAGTTATGGTCTCTTTGGGGTATATTCCCAGTAGTGGAATTGTTGGGTCAAATGGTATGTCTATTTGCAACTTTTTGAGAAAGTGCCATGCTGCCTTCCACAGTGGTTGCACCATTTTACACTCCCTCCAACAGTGACCATAGATAGATGGGCTGATTTCTGGGTTCTCAATTCTATTCCATTCATCTATATGTCTGTCATTTTACCGGTACCATGTTATCTTAACCACCACAGCAGTGTGGTAGGATTTGAAATCAGGGAGTGAGATGACTCCTACCTTTCTTTTCTTTTTAAGGAGTGCTTTGCTTATTCGGGGCTTCTTTCCATTCCAAATGAAACTGGAGATTGCCTTTTCCATCTCATTGAGGAATGGGATTGGGATTGCATTAAATATGTAAATTGCCTTTGATAGTATTGCCATTTTCACAATATTGAGTCTTCCTATCCATGAGCAAGTGATATTCTTCCACTTCTCCAGGTCTCTTTTTGTTTCTTGTAGTAATGTTTTGTAATTTTCTTTGAATAGATCCTCCGTGCTTCTAGTTAAATTTACTCCCAAGTATTTAATCTTGTGATTAGCTGTTGTGAGTGGTATTGTTTTTCTGAGCTCTGGCTCTTTATTCTCTTTGTCACTGTAGAGAAATCCATGATATTTATATGTTGATCTTTTATTTTTTATTTCCATTCATTCATTTTTGCACTTTTCTCCCCTCCAAATCCTCCCCACTACCTTCCTGGAAAAGTAATATAAAAATTCTTTAATTGTTTTACAATCCCTCTCCTCAGGTCCACTCCACTGTGCAGCCTTCGCTCTGGACTCCTGTCATGACAAAACACCTAATCACATATCCCTTTAAAACAGTTTTCTACCTCATCTGTTTCAATGCAGTATACATTATTGAACCTATAGTTCTCAGTCTCTCCCCTACCCAGAGGTCAATCCTGTTTTACAACAGTGGCACCATACAGTATTTGTCCTTTTTTGACTGAGATACTTCATTCAACTTAATGTCCTCCAGGGTCACCTATTGGGAATAATATTGCATGAGTTCCTTGTTTTTCAATGCAGCGTAGTATTGCATTGTGTGAATATACCACAGCTTCTCTATCCATTCATTTGTTAATGGGCATTTAGGTTGTTTCCAACTCCTTGCTATTGTGAAAAAAAGCCATGATAAACATGGGTGTGAGTACATCTGCTTGGATATCAGTCATGGTCTCTTTGGGGTACATATTCTAGTGGAATTGCTGGTTCTGTATGTTGATCTTGTATCCTGCAACTTTGCTGAATTGGTCCACTGTGTCCAATAGTTTTCTTGCTGAGTCTTTAGGGATTTCTAAGTATACTATCTTATCATCTGCATAGAGATATAATTTTACCTCCTCTTTGCCAATTTGGAAATCTTTTATTCCCTTCTCTTGTCTTATTGCTATTGCTAAGACTTCCAATACAATATTGAATAAAAGAGGTGATAGTGGGCATCCTTGCCTAGTCCCTGTTCTTAAAGGGAATGCCTTTAGGCTTTCTCTATTGAGAACAATGTTGGCTCTTGGGTTTGCAAAAATACTTTTTACTATGTTGAAGAAATTCCCCTCTAATTCTATTTTATTGAATGTTTCAATCAGGAAAGTGTGTTAGATTTTGTCAAAGGCCTTTTATGCATCAATTGATAGGATCATGTGGTTCTTGTTCTTTGCTTTGTTAATGTGATGAATTACATTAATGTTTTCCTTATGTTGAACCATCCCTGTATACCTGTTAAGAATCCCACTTGGTCATGGTGAATTACTTCTTTGATGTATCATTGGATTCTATTGGCCAGTATTTTATTCATTATTTTTCCATCTATGTTCATGAGAGATATTGCCCTGTAGTTTTCTATTTTGGTGGTGTCTTTACCTGGCTTTGGTATGAAGGATATGTTTGCTTCCTAGAATGAATCTGAGAGAATCCATCTTTTTCTATTTTCTAAATAGTTGATGTAGAATTGGTGACAGATCATCTCTCACTCTTTGATAAAATGAACTTTTAAAGCCATCTGGTCCAAGACTTTTTTTTGCGGGAAGTTGTTTTATTACCTTTTCCATTTCATCTTTTGAAATGGATCTGGTCAGGTATTGAATTTTGGCTGGTGTTGGTTTAGGTAGGTTGTGATTTCTAAGTATTTGTACATTTCCTCTCTTTTTTTTGTTTGAGTATAATTTTTCATAATACTTCAACGTTAACCTTTTTATTTTATTGAGTCTCTTGTGACATTGCCCATTTAATCTCTTATTCAAATTATTTGTATCTTTTCCTTTCTTAGTTTCTCTATTGGTTTGTTGATTTTATTGGCCTTTAAAAAAACCCAGCTCCTAGTTTTGTTGATGGTTTCAATGGTTTTTCTGTTTCGTATTTCATTTATTTCTGCCGTAATTTTTAGAATTTCAGAGGGTTTTTTAGGGTGTTGGCAGAATATTAAATGATCCAGGAAGCATTAAAAAGATGAAAGATGGAAAGAATACACAGAGACATTGTACCAAAAAGAATTGGCTGACACAGAAGAATTTCATGAAACAACATATAATCAAGAGGCAATGATGATGAGAGAGGAAGTTCAAGTTGCTCTGAAGGAATTGGCAAAAAACAAAGTCTTAGGAGTTGATGGCATATTAATTTACTTCTTTCAACAAACAGATGCTGTCCTGCTTACCAGGTTGTGTCAAGAAATCTGGAGGACTACTACCTGGTCAACTGACTTCTTGTTGTTGATTGCCGTTGAGTTGAGCATGACTCATAGCAACTCTATGAACAAAAGACTTAATGCCTTTCCATAAGTATTGTCATTTCTCCAAGTTCATAAAGTTTCCAGAGGCATGTGGTTTAGGAAGTGAATATGGTTCCTGCTTCCAAACCTGTTTTACAACTGGGAGCTCCATCAAACACTATCCACATTGGAAAACCATTCTGGTATTTGATATCCCAACGGTACAAGATTCAGCATCACAGCAAACCCAGGTTACTTCATACTGCACATTGACAAAGAGTGATGTATAAAGTGGAAGAATATTAAGTGTCATCAAGTCGAATACGACTGATAGTAAGTTTTGCACAGAAGACCTGAACTCTGTTCTATAACTAACATAATTTCTGTACATTTATAGAGTTTAGAAAGTTTGTAGAGTTTCCAGAGGCATCTAGTTTAGGAAGTGGATGCCCTCCCTGCTTCCCAGAATAAATCATTCTGGAAGTTCATCCTAACACCGTGCATAATGGGTAAAACATAATTGTATTTGTCAAGACTATGCAACAGTGTGCAGCGTCACAGCAACACCAAGTTGTTCAGTTCATCAAATTGACAGAAGATTGCTCTATCATTCAAGAAATATTCATTTGGGGTTTTAATGCCACAGCTTTGAGCAGACTTTCACCCTATGCAAAGGCTCAAAGACACCCGCTCTTGGGGGGAAAGAGCAATAACACACATCAAAACACAACCCCAAAAACTTCTCTCACGTTCCCATCAGGACTGTCATCCAGATAATTAAGTGTATAAAACACATCTCTTCCTGTGAGATTAAAAGGCTCTGAAAAGCCACTGGTGAGTTAGCTATGTATGGATCTGTTCTGACTCGATGGTACACCAACATACCAATTATCACATCATAAAACTCAAAGTACATATAGAAAACATGATGTATATGAATAATCAATACAACCAATGTTGTGTGATTATGTGCTGTCGAGTTACCTGAGACTCATAGCAACCCTATGTACAACAGCTCTATACCCTGCTCTATATCGAACCAACCTTATTGTCTCTGACACACCTATCCCTATTACCCTAGTCACTGAGTCAATCCATCTCATTGAGGATCTTCCTTTCTTGTGCTGTCCCTCCACTCTCCCAAGCATGATATCCCTCTCCAAAACTGGTCCCTCCTTGCAATATGCCCAAAATATGTCAGACAGCTTCAGAAACTTTGCCTCCAAGGAGCTCCTTGATGTCAGTCTCTCCAGGAGAAACCTGTTTGTTCTGCTAGTGATCCATGGTATATTCAATACTCTTCTCCAACACCACAGCTCAAAGACATCAATTCTCTTTCTGTTATCCCCAGTCATTGTCCAGCCTTTGGATGCATAGCAAGTAATTGTGAAGATGGCCTGGATCAAGTACATCTTAGTTTCCAGACTAACATCCTCAATCTTCAGGACTCTGGAGGTGTCCCTAATAGCAGACTTTCCCAATGCAATTTGTCTTTTGATTTCCTGGATGCTGGTACCAAGAATGTTGATTGTGGAGCTAAGCCAACTGAAGCTGTTAACCATCTCAATCTCTTCATTGTCTGTCATGATGCTGCCAATTGGCCCAGTAGTGAAAATCTTTGTTTTCTTGATGTTGAGCTTCACCCATATTGAAGGCTGTAATATTTGACCTTCTGCAGCAAGTGACTCGAGTCCTTCAAATTTTCAGCAAGCAAGGTTGTGTCATCTATATAATGCAGGTTGTTGATTAATCTTCTTCCAATCCTGATGCCACATTCCACCTCATAGAGTCTAGGCTTTCGGATGATCTGTTCTGCATGTAGATTTCAGAACCATGTCAGAAACAGATTTGAGGCCTTGAACACTAATGAGTGAAGACCAGGTGAGCTGTGGGAGTATATAAAAAAACATCATCCATGAAGAATGCAAAAGGTCATTACAAAGACAGAGGGGGAAGAAAAGACAAAGAAGGATGTCAGACAATACTCTGAATATTGATTGCACTAGAGTGCCAAGAAGCCAAAGCAAAGGGAAGAAATCGAGAAATTAAGGAGCTGAACAAAGAGCAGTGTGGGCAGACAAAGCAAAGTATTATAATGAAATGCGCACAGAGCTAGAGTTGGAAAATCAAAAGAGCTGAACTCTCTCAGCATTTCTTAAGCTAGAGGAATGGAAGCACAAATTCAAGCCTCCAGGTGATATACTTAATGATGCTTAGAGCACAATATTAAATGATTCAGGAAGCATTAAAAGAAGATAGAATGAGCTTTCTATAAAGATGGCGTTGAAAGTGAAGAAGGAAGCCCCTGCCCCTCCCAAAACTGAAGACAAAGCAAGGGCATTAAAGGCCAAGAAGGCAGTCCTGAAGGGCATCCACAGTAAAAAAAAAAAAGAAGATCCACACATCACCCACCTTCCGGCAGCCTAAGTTGCTGAGACTCCAAAGGCAGACCAAATACCCCCAGAAGAGTGCCCCAGGAGAAACAAGCTTGACCACTATGCCATCATCAAATTTCCCCTGACCACCGAGTCAGCCATGAAGAAGACAGAAGATAACAACACACTTGTGTTCCTTGTGGATGTCAAGGCCAAGAAGCACCAAACCAAGCAAGCTATAAAGAAGCTCTATGACATTGATGTGGCTAAGGTCAACACTTTGATTAGGCCTGATGGAGAGAAGAAGGCCAATGTTCAACTTGCTCCTGACTATGATGCTTTGGATGTTGTCAATCAAATAGGGATCATCAAACTGAGTCCAGCTGGCTAATTCTAAATATAAATTTTTCTCACACACAAAAAAGAAGATAGAATGAGTATACAGAGTCAGTGTACCAAAAAGAACAGAAGAACAATCTCATGAAACAATGTATGAGCAAGAACCCGTGGTGATAAAGGAAGGACTTCAAGATGTACTGATGGAATTGTAAAAAATACAAGGCCTCAGGAATTGATGGCATACAAATCGACACATTTCAATAAACAGATGTTGCCCTAGACATGCTCGCCAGGTTGTGCCAAGAAATCTGGAGGACAACCACCTGGCCAACTTTGTGTAAGAGATCTATATTTGTTTCCATTCCAAAGAAAGGTGACCTTACAGAGTTTGGAATTATCGAACATTACCATTAATATCACATGCAAGCAAGATCCTGATGAAAATTATCCAAAAATTACTTGAACAGCACATCAACAGAGAACTACCAGATGCGGAGACTGGATTTAGAAGAGGCCATGGTACTAGGGATATTATAGCTCAGGTTAGATGAATCTTCTCTGAAAGCAGAGAGCATCAATGGAATATCTGTGTTTCATTGATTTTGCAAAGGCATTTGACTGTGTGGATCATAACAAACTGGCTAAATCTGAGAAGCATGGGAATCCCGGAGCACTTGATTGTGCAAATACAAAACCTATATTTGCACCAGGAAGCAATTAGAAGAGAGCAAGGAAACACTGCATGTTCCAAAATTGTGAAGGGTATATGCCAGGGATGTTTCCTATCTCTATATATTTTCAATCTATATACAGAACAAATTGTAGACCAATAACAAATTAAAAACTAAGCAAAATGTACTATGGTTTTAAATAAGATGTTAGAAAGGAAGGAATTGTCAAAAAAGAAATTGCATACACATACATGGGGAAGAAATGAAACCACAGTGGCTATGTGTAAAAGGTATTGCAAGTTCTTTTTTTTTGTGTATATATATATATTTACTTTTTAATATTATGTTTGAACCATATAACTCTGATTTGGGAGCACAACTTTTTACCAATAGACTACCAGAGCCATCCCTCAACATCACCAAGAACATCTTGTGGTTCTTTTATAGCTGTCATATTTTAATAACCAAAATATATACAGGATAGACCATTTTACCATGCTTCATAAATACTGTGGTTTTTACAAATTGAAGTTTTGAATCAACCCTACATTTATAAGTCTATTGATACCTTTTTTCAACAGTATGCATTCACTTCATATCAGTGTCATATTTTTGTACTTCTATTAATATTTCCAAATTTTTCATAAGGCTCTTGCACACATACTAAAGTAAGGGGGGGGGGAAATCACAGCTCATTGCCATCTGGTGGAAATAGACTCATAGCTAACACTCTAGCAGGTTTTCAACCATAAATTGCACAGAAAGAGACTGCCCATTTTTTCTTGCAAAGGGCAGCAGATGAATTGGAACCATTTGCCTTTGCATTGACAGCTCAACTCCTTACCCAGAAGGTTACTTGAGCTCCCTTGATAGACTATAATATGGTTTAAACATAACTCTTAATAATCTGCAATTCCTTACTGAGGCACCACAGCTCTAATAAGTACACTATGCAACAAGATGGATTGGCACGGTACAACAATGGCCTCAGGTGTGTCAGAGATGGTGAAGATGGCACAGCACAGGACAGGGATAGGGTTGTTTTGCATAGAGTCACTATGAGTCATGCTCAGCAGCACCCAACAACAGCAGCAGCATAGTGACTTAGTAATAAAAAGTTGTGCTGCCAGTTGCAAAAGGTTTGAATCCACCAGCCCCTTCCTAGGAGAAAAATGAACACTCTCTTCCTGTACAATTTCCTGATTTTGAAAACCTGCTGGAGAGTTACCAATGAATTTATTCCAAATCAGGGTATCAACATGGTAGCAACATGTTATAAACATAAAATTTATATATACTTGTTGTTGTTGCTAAGTGTCGTCGAGTCGTAGACAACTCATAGCAACCCTATGAATGAAAGACCAGAATACTGTTCATAGAATTTCCAGAGGCAAGCCATTTTGGAAGTGGATGCCACTCCTGCTTCCAGGATTGTTTTAATTGGGAAGCTCCACCAAACACTGTCCAACATGGGCAGCCATTATCACATTTGGCACATCAGTGTCACAGTGTTTAGCATCACAGCAACCACAAGTTACCTCTGTACAGCACAGCACAGACCAGTGCTATACCACTTAGAAGAATGTTTGAAAAACACCAATTTAAACAAGGCCTAAGTGTGGCAGATTAAAACCACCCACCTTGAGCTTAGTAGCATAACTTTCTGTCTAGGCCAACGTATCTCTTTCTATGTTGTTGTTATTGTAGTTAAGTGCCATAGAGTCGTAGACGATTAATAGTGATGCTATGAACGAAAGACCTGAACACTGTTCATAGAGTTTCCAAAGACAAGCCATTTCAAAAGTGGATGACAGTTCTGCTTCCAAGCTTGTTTTAATTGGGAAGCTCCAACAAACACTGTTGACCATGGGTAACCATTATTGCATTTGGAACATCAGTGTCAGAGTGTTTAGGATCACAGAAACCACAAGTTACCTCTGTGCAACTATACCACTTACAATAATGTTTGGAAAAAAAAACAATTTACACAAGACCCTCATGCATTTATCCCTTGGATGATAATGGGTTTTAAAATAGGAGGCCTCATCACATTGCTTCTCTTCCCCTAGTGAATCAACATTCCAGCCTACAGCTCAACAAACCCTGCCAAAAGCTTCTGTAGAACCAGCCCCTCCCTGTCAATGGTTTTCAAACTGGTTTCCAGCGCCATGCTGCCAACAGAAAGTGGTTTTTTTAAATAGGAGTCGTTTTCACATTGCCTCACTAGCCTTAGCAAATCAACATTCCACCATACAGATCACCAAGCCAAGCCAATAGCTACTGTAGAACCAACTCCTTTAGATAACTTTCAAACTGGTCTCTAGCACCATGCTGCCTACTAAAACCAGTTTTTAAATAGGAGGCCTTATCACATTGCCTTACTTCCCATAGCGAATCAACATTCCACCCTACAGCTCACCAATCTCAGCCAAGAGCTTGTGTAGAACAAGCTCCTTTAGATGACTTTCAAACTGGTCTCCAGCGCCATGCTGCCTACCAAAAGGTTTTTCCAAATAGGAAGCCTTATCACATCACCTCATTTCCCTTAGCAAATCAGCTTTCCACTCTATAGCTCACCAATCTCACCAAACAGCTAATGTTGAGCCAGGTCTTTTAGAGGACTTTCAAATTGGTCTCAAACACCGTTCTGCCTTCAAAAAGGTTTTCATATAGTAATACCCTTTACCATATGTTTCATTCATATGAAATTTCCCTACTAGATTATTTACAAAATTTGAATACAAATTTGAACAAATTCTTTCAACTTCCCTCACCCACCAAGCCATCAAATTGTACAACCCAGTGATTGATCTCCCCTGCCCCCAGTACATTCACATCCCTCTGCTTCCAGCCTTTCTCACCTCTCCTGGATCCTTATACTTATTCTACAATAACGGTTTTATACAATATTTATCCTTATGGGATTGAGTTAATTCACTCAGCATGAGGCTCTCCAGTCCCTCCTAAGTTAGGCAATAATTTACAAAGCATGCTTCTGCATGCTACATAGTATTCCGTTGTGTGAATGTACCATACTTTTTCAATCTATTAACTTGTGATTGGACATTTAGGGTGTTTCCATGTTCTTGTAATGATGAATAATGCTGTTACGAACACTGGTGTACAAATCTGTTTGTGCCTCAGTTCTCAGGTATAGTCCAAGAAGTGGAATGTTGTTGTTGTTGTTGTTATGTGCCGTCGAGTCGTTTGTGACTCATAGCGACCCCATGTACAACAGCCCTAAACCCTGCTCTATCCTGTGCCAGTCACATTGCCTCTAACACAACCATCCCGATTACCCCAGTCACTGAATCAATCCACCTCATAGAGGGTTTTCCCCTCCTGCGCCGTCCCTCCACCCTACCCAGCATGATGTCCCTCTCCAAAGACCTGTCTCTCCTTACAACATGTCCAAAGTATGTTAGACGAAGCCCCAGAATCCTTGCCTCCAAGGAGTAGCCTGGTTTAACCCACTCTAGGATGAATCTGTTTGTTTTCTTGACAGTCCAAGGTACATTCAATACTCTTCTCCAGCACCACAGCTCAAAGGCATCAATTCTCCTTCTATCCTCCCTAGTCATTATCCAGCTCTCTGATACATAACAAGTGATTGCAAAGACCATGGCCTGTGCCAGACACCGTTGCTCTTGAGTACTTTAGGGAGGTCCCTAACCGCAGACTTTCCCATCACAATACGTTTTTTTATTTCCTGGCTGCTGGT
>NW_006400112.1:1634208-1638470 GCF_000299155.1 Elephantulus edwardii
TGAGTAGTTGGTGGTCTGTTCCACAATCAGCTCCTGGCCTAGTTTTCACAGCTGATATTGAGCTTCTCCAGCGGTTTTTCCCACAGATGTAATCCATCTGATTCCTATGCATACCATCAGGTGAAATCTATGTGTATAACTTACGTTTATGTCTCTTAAAAAAGGTATTTGCAATGAATAAGTCATTGATTGAGTAGCTGGGTCAAATGGAATATCTATGTTCAGTTTTTTGAGGAAGCACCAAACTGCCTTCCAGAATGGTTGTACCATTTTACAATCCCACCAACAATGCATAAAAGTTTATTTCTCACCACATCCTCTCCAGCAAGTTGCACAGCAATCCCAAAAATCATTTTTAAATAGGAGGCCTTATCACATTGCCCACTTCTCTAAATGAATCAACATTCCACAGCACAGCTCAACAATCTCAGCCAATAGCTTCTGTACAACCATCAGGGGTAGATGACATTCAAACTGGTCTCCATTGCCATGCTGTTTACCAGAAAGTGGTTTTAAATAGGAAGCCTTATCACATAGCTTTACTACCCTTAGCGAATCAACATTCCACTCCGCAGCTCACCAGTCCCAGCCAACAGCTTCTGTAGAACCAGCTCCTATAGATGACTTTCAAATTGGTCCCTAGCACCGTGCTGCCTACCAAGAAGATTTTTTAATAGGAGGCCTTCTCAAATAGCCTCACTTTTCATAGTGAATCAACATTCCACCTTAAACCTCACCAATTACAGCCAAACCAACAGCTTCTGTAGAACCACCTCTTGGAAATGACTTTCAAACTGTTCTCTAGCACCATGCTGCCTTCGAAACATTGTTTCTAAATAGGAGGTCTTTTTTGTTGTTGTTGCCAAAAGCTTTATTGTTTCATTTGGTCCAAGGCTTGGGCGAAGGGCTTCTGGGTGGATAAGATTCTACATCAGGGTTGGATAGAGAAGCTTGCTTCTGATGGCAGGGGGACGCAGAGTTTCCCCCCTGCAGGTCCCCACAGGTCCTTAGTCATGCTTGAGGGTGAGACACTCAAAGAGATACTTGCCCAGCCCAGCCTGAGGGCCACCCAATCTTCTAATGTTGTTCAGATATTCGCCCATCTTCTTCAGCAGTTTCAATTCCTTGTCCAGGAAGTGGTTCTCCAGAAAGTCACAGAGATGGGGGTCAATGTGGATGGACAATCACATCGCCTCACATCCCTTAGTGAATCAACATTACACCCTACAGCTCACCAATTCCAGGTAATAGCTTCTGTAGAACCACCTCCTTTAGAGGACTTTCAAATTAGTCTCACACACCATGTTGGCTACAAAAAGAGTTTTTAAATAGGAGGCCTTATCAAATCACCTCACTTCCCTTAGAGAATCACCATTCCACTCTACAACTCACCAATCCCATCAAACAGCTTCTGCCCAACCAGCTCCTGTAGATGACTTTCAATCTGGTCTCCAGTGACATGCTGCCTACCAAAAATTGTTTTTAAATAGGAGGTCACATCACATTGCATCATTCCCTTAGTGAATCAACATTTCACTCTATAGCTCCCCAATCCCAGCCAACAACTTCTGAAAAACCAGCTCCTGTAGATAACGTTCAAGCAGGTCTCCAACGCCATGCTGCCTACCAAAAAGAGTTTTTAAATAGAAAGGTTCATCACATCGCTTCACTTCTTTTAACAAATCTAAGTTCCACCCTGCAGCTCCTGAATCCTAGTCAATAGCATCTGCGAAACAACTCCTTTAGATGACTTTCAAACTGGTCTTCAGTGACATACTGCCTACCAAAAAGGGTTTTTTAAGTAAGAAGCCTTAATAAATCACCTCACTTACTTTGGAGAATCAACAATCCACCCTACAGCTCACCAGTACCAGCCAAAAGCTTCTGTAGAACCAGCTCCTGAAGATAACATTCAAACTGGTCTCTAGCTCCATGCTCCTGCAGAAAAATATTTTTAAATAGCAGGCCTCATCACATCGCCTCACTTTGCTTAGCGAATCAACATTCTACCCTAAAACTAACCAATCCCAGCCAACAGCTTCTGTAGAAACAGGTCCTGTATATAACTTTCAAATGGTTTCCAGCATCATGATGCCTACCAAAAAGGATTGTTAAGTAGGAGGACTTATCATATTGTCTCTTTTCCCTTAGAGAATCAAGAGAATCACCCAACAGCTCACAAATGCCAGCCAACAGCTTCTGTAGAACCAACTCCTTTAGAGGACTTTGAAATTGGTCTCAAACACCATGCTGCCTACCAAAAAGTATTTTTAAACAGGAGGCCTTATCACATTGCCTCAATTCCCTAAGCGAATCAACATTCCACCCTGCATCCTACCAATCCCAGCTAACAGCTAAAGATGACCCATCTCATTTAGAGGATTTTCAAATTGGTCTCAAACACCATGTTGCCTACCAAAAAAATTGGTTTGTTTTTTTTTTAAATAGGAGGCCTTATCACATTGCATCACTTCCCTTAGCAAATCAACATCCCACCTTACATCTCACCAATCCTAGCCAATAGCTTCTGTAGAAACAGATTCTGTAGACAACTTTAAAACTGGTCTCCACACCCAAGCAGCCTAACAAAAAGAGTTTTAAAATAGGAGGCTTAATCATATCACCTCTCTTCCCTTAACGAATCAGCATTCTACTCTACAACTCACAAATCCCAGCCAAAAGCTTCTGTAGAGCCAGCTCCTGTAGATGACTTTCAACAGTTTTCCAGAGCCATGCTGCCTAGTAAAAAGGGTTTTAAAAAAAGAAGACCTCAACACATCACTTCACCTCCCTTAGCAAATCAACATTCCCCCTACAGCTCAACAATTCCAGCCAAGTGCCTCTTTAGAACCAGCTCCTGTAGATGACTTTCAAACTGGTCTCCAGAGACATGCTGCCCACCAAAATGGTTTTCTTAGGAAGATTTACCATATCAAAGGAGCTCAAGTTGTACCAAAATAAATCCTTCTTCAGTTAACTGATCAAATGGATGAATTCTGGCCCTCTCAAAGCTTCCTGCCATGGTCTGAGTAGAGCACTGAACCGAGTGCTGTTGGGCTCCCTGGAGCGTCCTACTCATGAGGCAGGAGAAGAAGATGCAACTGGGGGAACTGACCCTGGTTCTGGCTGTCATGGTCTGGCCCCTGCCACAGAGGCGACAGTCAATGCATCTTTGAGAGAGATGAACCAGGGAGCTGACAGAATAGCCCAGAGGGCCCAGGGAGACAGGATTGTGGCAGTTTTCCAGGTGGATGAGCAGGAAAGGGGTTGGTTGAGGGTTTGGTGCTATAGTCAGAAGATTTGCAAATGTGAACACATTCCTGTGTGAGACACATCACCATTTGTCAGTTATTGTGAATATTAAGCAATAAGATTCAGCTGGTCAGACGTTTCTGGGCAGTCTCAGTGACGCATTTCCTGTGCTGTGATTTGTTCTAAAGACAGAGTGGCTCTGACCACTGTGAGAAGCCCAAATAAAAAAGAGGGAAAAACTTAAAAAAAAAAATGGAGTCCTTATCACATCGCCTCACTTCCTTTAGTGAATCAACATCCCACCCTGTTGTTGTTGTTATATGCCATTAAGTCCCTTGTGACTCATAGCGACCCTATGTACAACAGCCCTAAACTCTGCTCTGTCCTGTGCCAATTGCACTGTCTCTGGTACACCCATCCCAATTACCTCAGTCACTGAATCAATCCACCTCAGAGAGAGCCTTCCTCTCCTGTGCTGTCCCTCCATCCTACTAAGCATGATGTCCCTCTCCGAGGACCTGTCCCTCCTTACAACATGTCCAAAGTATGTTAGACGGAGCCTTAGAATCCTTGCCTCCAAGGAGCAGCCTGATTTAACCCTCTCCAGGATGAATCTGTTTTCTTAGCAGTTCAATACTATTCTCTAGTACCACAGCTCAAGGGCATTGATTTTCCTTCTATCCTCCCTAGTCATTGTATAACAAGTGATTGCAAAGACCATGGCCTGTATCAGGCGGACCTTAGTCTCCAGAGAGACACTATTGCTCTTCAGTACTTTAGAGAGGTCCCTAATAACAGACTTTCCCATTGAAATACATCTTTTAATTTCCTGGCTGATGTTGCCAAGAGTATTGACTGTGGAGCCAAGCAAACTAAAGCTGTGAACAATCTCAATCCCTTCACCATCCATCCTGATGCTGCCAATTGGTCCAGTGGTGAGAATCTTTGTCTCCTTGATATTAAGTCTCAATCCATATTGAAGGCTGCACTCATTGACCCTCTGCAGCAAG
>NW_006400112.1:1639479-1641075 GCF_000299155.1 Elephantulus edwardii
TCTCCAAGGACCGGTCTCTCCTCACAACATGTCCAAAGTATGTTAGACGGAGCCTCAGAATCCTTGCCTCCAAGGAGCCACTTGGTTTAACCCTTTCCAGGATGAATCTGTTTTCCTAGCAGTCCATGGTACTCTCAATACTCTTCTCCATCACTACAGCTCAAAAGCATCAATTCTCCTATCCTCCTTGGTCATTGTCCACCCTACAGCTCAACAATCCTAACCAAGCACCTCTTTAGAATCAGCTTCTGTAGATGTCTCTCAGTCTGGTCTACAGAGCCATGCTGCCTATAAAAATGAGTTTTTTATATAGGAGGATTTATCATATTGCCTCACTTCCCTTAGTGAATCAACATGTCACTCTACAGTTCAACAATCCAAGTCAACAGCTCCTTGAGATGACTTTAAATTCATTTTCAGCACCATGCTGCCTATGCAAGGAGTTTTTAAATAGAAGGACTTATCACATAGTCTCATTTCTCTTGTTGTTGTTGTTGCTGTTGCTGTTATGTGCTGTCAAGTCGCTTGCGACTCATTTCTCTTAGTGAATCAAAATTCCATCCTACGATTCACCAGTCCCAGCTAACAGTTTCTGTGGAACCAGCTTATTTCTGTAGATGACTTTCAATTTGGTCTCAAATGCCATGTTGCCTAACAAAAGGGAATTTAAATAGGATGGCTTATCACATTGCCTCACTTCCCTAGAAAATCAACATTCCACTCTACAGCTCACCAATCACAACCAACAGTTTATATAGTAATAGCTCATGTAGATTACTTTAAAACTTGTCTCCAGCACCATGCTGCCTACCAGAAAAGGGTTTTTGAATAGCAGGCCTTATCACATCACCTCACTTCCATGAGTGCATCAACACAGCTTACCAGTCCCAACCAACAGGTTCCGTAGAACCAACTCTTTTAGAGAATTTTCAAATTGGCCTCAAACACCATGCAGTCTACCGAAAAGTGTTTTTAACTAGGAGGACTTAAGACATTGCCTCAATTCCCTTAGCTAATCATCACTCCATCATACATCTTGCCAATCTCAGCCAACAGCTTCTGTAGAACCAGCTCCTGTAGATGGCTTTCAAACAGGTCTCCAGCACCATGTTGCCTACCAAAAAGGGTTTTAAAATAGTAGGCCTTAACACATCACCTCACCTCAGTTAGCGAATCAACAGCTCACAACTCCCAACCAACGGCTTCTGTAGAACCAGCTCCTCTAGATGACATTCAAACTAGTGTACAGCATCATTCTGCTTAACAAAAAGGGTTGTGGTTTTTTTTAATAGCAGTGCTTATCACATCACCTCACTTCTCTTAGCAAATCAACATTCCACCCTGCTGTTGTTGTTGTTATGTGCCATCAAGTCACTTGCGACTCATAGCGACCCTGTGTACAAGAAGAGCTCTATACGCTCTTCTATCCTGTGCCAACCTAGCCATCTCAAACGCACTTAATCCCACCTCTCTAGTCACAGAATTGATCCATCTCATCAAAGGTCTTCCTCTCCTTTGCCGCCCCTCCACTCTGCCAAACATGATGTCCCTCTCCACGGACCAGTCCCTCCTTGCAACATGCCCAAAATATGTCAG
>NW_006400112.1:1642517-1644442 GCF_000299155.1 Elephantulus edwardii
GTGAGTTCGACCCTTTTGATTTTCTGACTCCAGCTCTCTGCACATTTCATTATAGTATCTTGCTTTGTCGTCCCAGGCTGCCTTTTGAAATTTTCTGTTTAGCTCTTTGATTTCTTGGTTTCTTCCTTTAGCTTTGGCTTCTTGGTGCTCTAATGCAATATTCAGAGTCTCACTAATCCCACCCAAGAACTTTGGTAGAACCATGTCTTTTAGATGGCTTTCAAACTGGTCTCCAGTTCCATGATGCCTACCAGAAAGGGTTTTTAAATAAGAGACCTTATCATTTGGGCTCACTTCCCTTAGAGAATGAACATTCCAACCTACAACTCACCAAACCCTGAGAACAGCTTCTGTAGAACCAGCCTCTGTAGATGACTTTCAAACAGCTCTCCAGTGCAGTCTACTTACCAAAAATTGTTTTTAATAGTAGGCATCAACACATTTCCTCACTTTCCTTAGCAAATCAACATTCCACTCTACAGCTCGTGTATCACAGACAATAGCTTATGGAGAAACAGCTCATGTAGATGACATTCATAATGATTTGCAGCACCATGTTGCCTACCAAAAAGAGGTTTTGAATAGGGGGCCTTATCACATCACCTCCCTTCCATTAGTGAATCAACATTCCCCCCTACAGCTCACCAATCCCAGCCAACAGTCTCTGTAAAACCAGCGAGAATAGAGGACTTTCAAATTGGTTTCAAACACCATACTGCCTAACAAAAAGGGTTTTGAAATAGGAGGGATTATCACATTATCTCACTTCCCTTAAGAAATCAACATTCCATCCTATAGCTCACCAATTCCAGCCAATAGCTTCCTCAGAACCAGATCTTATAGATGACTTTCAAATTGGTCTTGAATGCCATGCTGCCTACCAAAAAGGGGTTTGAAGTAGGCTTTATCACATGGCCTCAATTATCTTAGAAAACCAACATTCCACCCTACAGATCACCAATCCCAATCAACAGGTTCTGTAGAAACCACTTCTGTAGATGACTTCAAACTGGTCTCCATCACCATGCTGCCTACCAAAAATTGTTTTTAAATAGGAGGCCTCATCACATTACCTCACTTCCCTTAGCCAGTCAACATTCCACTCTACAACTCACCAATCTCTGCCAACAGCTTCTGGAGGAAGAGCTCATGTAGATGACAATTTAACTTATCTGCAGCTCCATGCTGCCTATCAAAAAGGGTTTTTTAATAGGAGGCCTTATCACATCACCTCACTCCATTAGCGAATCAACATTAAACCCGATAGCTCACCTATCCCAGTCAACAGCTTCTGTAGAACCAGACCCATAGATGACTTTCTAAATGTTCTCCAGTGCCATGTGGCCTACAAAAGGGGTTATTAAGTAGGAGGCTTTATCACATTACCTCACTTCCATTAGTGAATTAACATTCCACCTTATAGCTCACCAATCCCAGCCAACAGCTTCTATAGAACCAGGTACTGTAGATGATGTTCAGACTTGTCTCCAGCAACAGGCTGCCTACCAAATAGGGTTTTTAAGTAGGAGGTCTTATCACATTGCCTCATTTCCATTTGTGAATCAACTTTGTACCCTATAGCTCACAAATCTCAGACAACAACTTCTGTAGAAACAGCCCCTTAGTTGACATTCAAACTTGTCACCAGTGCTATGCTGCCTACAAAAGAGGGTTTTTAAATAGTAGGCCTTATCACATCATCTCAATTCCCTTAGCGAATCAGCATTTCACCCTACACCTCACAAATCCCAGCCAACAGCTTCTGTAGAACCAACTCCTGTAGATGATTTTCAAACGAGTCTCCAGCACCATGCTGCCTACCAAAAAGTGTTTTTTCCTATATTTTATTAATTTTCATAAACATTTACAGAGATTTTGGGTTTCCATTCATTCATTGTTGCACTATTCTCTCTACCCTCCTCCCA
>NW_006400112.1:1644917-1655751 GCF_000299155.1 Elephantulus edwardii
TTTTAAACAGTTTTCTCCCTCCTCTGTTTCAGTGCAGTATACATTATTGAACCCATCTTACTCAGTCTCTCCCCAACCCCAAGGACAGTCCCATTCTACCCCACTTCCCTTGGTGAATCAACATTCCACACTACAGCCCACCAAACCCAGCCAAAAGCTTCTGTAGAACCAACCTCTATAGATGACTTTCAAACTCCTCTCCAGTGCCAATCTACCTACTAAAAATTGTTTTTAAATAGGAGGCCTTCTCATATTGCCTCACTTCCTTTAACAAATCAACATTACACTTTACTGCTCACCAATGACATCTAACAGCTTATGGGGAAATAGGTCATGTAGACAACATTAAAACTGGTCTGCAGCACCATGCTGCTTACCAAAAAGCATTTTTTAATAGGAGGTGTTATCAGATCACCAGACTTCTATTAGTGAATCACCATTCCACCCTACAGCTCAACAATCCCAGCCAATTAGCTTCTGCAGAACAAGCTCCTTTATATGACTTTTAAATTGGTCTTAGATGACTTTCTGGTTCCAAAAAGGGTTTTTAAATATGAGGCCTTATTACATTGCCTCACTTCCCTTAGCGAATCAACATTCCAACCTACATCTCACCAATACAAGCCAACAGGTTCGGGGGAACCCTCTCCTTTAGGGGAATTTGAGATTGGTCTCAAAACCATATTGCCTATTAAAAGGGTTTTTTAATAGAAGGCCTTATCACATCGCCTAACTTCCCTTAGCTAATCAACATTCCACCCTACTGCTCAGCAATACAAGCCAACAACTTCTGTAGAACCTTCTCCTTTAAAAGAATTTGAGATTGGTCTCAAACAGCTCACAAATCACAGCCAACAGCTTCTGTAGAAACAGGTCCTTAGATGACTTTAAAACTGCTGTCCAATGCCGTGTGAGCGAAAAAAAAAAAAGGTTTTTAATAGGAGCCCTTATCCTATAGCCTCACTTCACTTAACAAATCAACATTCCACCCTACAGCTCACCAATCCCACCAATAGCTTCTATAGAACCAGCTCCTGTAAATGTTTCCAGCACCATGCTTTCTGCCAAATAGGGATTTTTAAGTAAAAGGCCATATCACATTACCTCACTTCCCTTTGCGAATCGACAATCCACCCTACAGTTTACTAATCCCAGCCAACAGCTTCTGGAGAACAAGCTCCTGTAGATGATGTTCACCCTTGTCTGTAGCAGTATGCTGCCTACAGAAGAGGGTTTTTAAATAGTAGGCCTTATCACAATGCTTCACTTTCCTTAGTGAATCAACATTCCACCCTACAGGTCACTAATCCCACCCAAGAACTTTGGTAGAACCATGTCTTTAGACGACTTTCACATTGGTCTCCAGCCCCATGCTGCTACCAGAAATGCTGCCTACCTTAGCGAATAAACATTCCACCCTAGAGCTCACCGAACCCTGCTAACAGTTTGTGTAGAACCAGCCTCTATAGATAACTTTCAAACAGCTCTGAAGTACACTCTACCTACCAAAAATTGTTTTTAAATAGAAGGCCTCATCACATTGCCTCAATTTCTCCAGTGAATCAACATTCCATTCTACGGCTCACCAAACACAGTAACAGCTGAGGGAGAAACATCTCATGTAGATGACATTCATACTGATCTGCGGCACCATGCTGCCTACCAAAAAGGGTTTATCACACCGCCTCCTTTCCATTAATGAATCAACATTCCCCCCAACAGCTCAACAATCCCAGCCAACAGTCTCTGTAGAACCAGCTCTTTCGAGGACTTTCACACTGATCTAAAAACCATACTGCCTACCAAAAAGAGTTTTGAAATAGGAGACCTTATCACATCACCTCACTTCCATTAGTGAATCAGTATTGCATGCTATCGCTCACAAATCCCAGCCAATAGCTTTTGCAGAACCAGCTCCTGTAGATGACCTTGAAATTGGTCTAAAATGCCATGCTGGTACCAAAAAGGGCTTTAAAAGAAGAGACCTTATCACTTCACCTCACTTCCCTTGTTGTTGTTGTTATGTGCCGTCGAGTCGTTTGCGACTCATAGCGACCCTATGTACAACAGCCCTAAACCGTGCTCTATCCTGTGCCAATCTCATTGCCTCTCACACACCCATCCTGATTACCCCAGTCACTGAATCAATCCACCTCAAAGAGGGTCTTCCCCTCCAGCGCTGTCCCTCTACTCTACTCAGCATGATGTCCCTCTCTAAAGATCTGTCTCTCCTTACAACATGTCCAAAGTATGTCAGACGAAGCCCCGGAATCCTTGCCTCCAAGGAACAGCCTGGTTTAATCCTCTCTACGATGAATCTGTTTTCTTGGCAGTCCATGGTACATTCAATACTCTTCACCAGCACCACAGCTCAAAGGCGTCAATTTTCCTTCTATCCTCCCTAGTCATGTCCAATTCTCTGATGCAGAACAAGTGATTGCAAAAACCATGGCCTGTATCAGGCGCACCTTAGTCTCCAGAGAGACACCGTTGCTCTTGAGTACTTTAGAGAGGTCCCTAACAGCAGACTTTCCCATCACAGTACGTTTTTTGATTTCCTGGCTACTGGTGCCAAGAGTGTTGACCGTGGAGCTGAGCAAACTGAAGCTGTGAGCAATCTCAATCTCTTTGCCATCCATCCTGATGCTACCAATTGGTCCAGTGGTGAGAATTTTTGTCTTTTTGACATTGAGCCTCAGTCCATATTGAAGGCTGCAGTCCTTGACCTTCTGCAGTAAGCGCATGAGGTCCTCCTCAGTTTCAGCGAGCAAGGTTGTGTCATTTGCATAACGCAGATTGTTAATAGATCGTCCACCAATCCTAATGCCATGCTTCTCCTCATAGGGCTCAGCCTCTCGGATAATCTGCTCTGCATACAGGTTGAAAAGATATGGAGATAGGACAAATCCCTGATGTACACCCTTCCCAATTTTGAACCATGCAGTGTTGCCCTGCTCTGTTCTGACGACTTCCTCTTGGTCCAATTATAGGTTTCGCATGAGCAAGATCAAATGTTCTGGGATTCCCATTCTTCTCAGAGTCAGCCACAGTTTGTTATGATCCACGCAGTCAAATGCCTTTGCATAATCAATGAAACACAGATAGACATTCTTCTGGTATTCTCTGCTTTCAGCTAAGATCCATCTAACATCAGCTACAATATCCCCAGTACCACGACCCCTTCTAAACCCAGCCTGGACTTCTGGCAGTTCTCTGCTGATGTACTGTTCCAGTCATTTTTGGATAATCTTCAGTAGAATCTTGCTTGCATGTGAAATCAATGATATTGTTCTGTAGTTTCCACACTCAGTTGGGTCTCCCTTCTTTGGGATGGGAACAAATATAGACCTCTTCCAGTCAGTTGGCCAAGTGGTTGTTCTCCAGTTTTCCTGGCACAACTTGGTGAGCACATCCACGGCAGCATCTGTTAGCTGAAATATGTCAATTGGTATACCATCTATTCCGGGGGCCTTATTTTTTGCTATTTCCTTCAAAGCAGCTTGAACTTCTGCCTTCATCACCATAGGCTCTGGTTCAAATGCTATTTCATTAAATTCTTCTGTATCTGCCAATTCCTTTCAGTACAAAGACTCAGTATATTCCTTCCATCTTCTTTTGATACCTCCTGGATCATTTAACATTCTGCCTAAAGCATCCTTGAAAGTCATCTTTCACTTCTTTTAGTGAATAAATATTCTAACCTACAGCTCACCAATCCCAGCCAATAGATTCTACAGAACCAGTTGAATGTTATATATATATCAGGTAGATCCAGTTGGTTAATTGCATAGTTTGGCTCTTCTATATCTTTGTTGAGTCTCTTTCCAATCATTCTATCCTTCAATGAAAGTGGTATGTTGAAATCTCATGCTATAATTGTTGAATTGTCTATTACTCACTCTAAATCTCTTAAAGGTTAATTCATGTGTCTTGTGGCTCTGCCATTGGATATGTAGATATTATAACTATACCTTCTTATTCAACTGACACTTTGATGATTATATAATGCCCTTTCTTGTCTCTTATGCTACGTATTGTCCTGGTGTTTATTTTATCATAAATTGCTATTGCCATGTAAGCTTTTTATTAATTGCTGCTTGCTTGATATCTTTTTCCACCCCTTGATTTTTAGTTTGTATCTAGGATGTGTCTCTGATATACAGCATATATTTTCTTATCCACTGTGCTGCTCCTTTTTTCTTGACTGGTGTATTCAGTCCATTCATGTTCAGTCTAATTACACATGAGTGTGGTTTTATTGCTGTTACATTGCTGCACCCTACTTTGTGATACTGCTGATATTTTTGTTCCATCTCCTTTCCCATGCGCAATTAGTTTTTCTTATCACTGTTTTCATCATTTTCTTCTTGCTATTGTTTTGATATTTAGTAAGTTTTCATGGTTGTCTTCTGTTATATTTTGATGAAAAGGTTAAGTAATTACCTTGGTTATTACCAAATAAATTTCTTAATTCCAAGTCTAAAACAATTAACTTAATTTTGAAACATCCTTGGCTTCCTCTCCATTTAGAAATTCTATAAGTACTCTTCTTGTTCCCTTTCCCCCTGTTGTATTTATCCTTATTTACATAAAGATACCTTTGGTTTCCTAATTTTAAGTGTTATTGTTATGTGCCATTGAGTTGCCTGTGACTCATAGACTCTATGTACAATAGCCCTAAACTCTGCCCTATCTTGTGCCAATATCACCATCTCCGACATACCTACCCCCATTGCCTCAGTCATTGAATCAACCCATCTCATCAAGGGTCTTTGTCTCCTGCTCTGCCCCTCCACCCTTCCAAGCATGACGTCCTTTTCCGAAGACTGGTCCTTTCTTGCAACATGTCCAGAGTATGTCAGACGAAGTTTCAGAATCCTTGCCTCCAAGGAGCAGTCCGGCTTCACCCTCTCCAGGACAAATCTGTTTGTTTTTTTAAATTTTAAGTGGCAAATGTTTAATACATAGTCTATATTACTCTTTGATCCTCCACAAGTGCTTCAAGTCTTCCTTGCTTTCAGCAATTAAAATTGTGTTATGTGTATGAAGCAGGTTGTTGATGAGTCTTCCTCCAATCCTGAAGCCACATTCTTCTTTACAGAGTGTAGCTCTTCTGAAATGATTTGCTCAGTATATGGATCGAATAGATATGGAGAAAGAATACAACCCTGATACACTTTATTTTAACCATGTAATATTTATTCCTTTGCTCTGTTTGGACAACAGCTTCTTGGTCTAGTTATAAGTTTTGTATGAGCACAGTTAAGTCCTGATATTCTCATTTTTCTTGATGTTAGCCATAAACTGGTATGATTCACACAATGAAATTTATCTGCATATGGAATAAGACACAAATAGATATTCTTTTCATAATTTGCTTTCAGCCAAGAACCATTAGACCATCAGTGATATGCTTGGTGACACAGCCTCATCTAAACCCAGCTTGAACTTTTGGCAGCTCTCTGTTGATATATCATTTTAGCCATTTTAAAAATAATCTTCAGCTATATATTATTTGCTGGTGATATTAATGACATTGTTCAATAATTTCCATGTTCTGTTAGGGCACCTTGCTTGGGAATGAAAATGAATATGGATCTCTTTCAGTCAATTTTTTGGCCAGGTCTTCCAAATTTCATAGTATAGATGAGTGGGCACATCTAGGGCTGCATGCATTTGTTGAAACATGTCAGTTGGCACCCCATCAATTCTGAGGACCTTATTTTTTGCCAATTCAATGCAGCACAAACTTCTTTCATTATTATTGGTTCTCGATCATACACCTCTTCCTGAAATGGTTCCATGTCAGTCAATTCTTTTTGGCCCAGTGACTCTGTTTTTTATTTTTAATGCTTCCTGGATCATCCAAGATTTTGCCCATAACATCCTTTTGTATTGCAACTCAAGGCTTAATTTTTTTTCCAGTTCTTTCCATTTAAGAAATACCTGGTGAGGTCTTCCCTTTGTATTCTCCAAATTTAGCTCTTAGCACATTTTGTTATAATACTTTGTTTTCTTTTCTTCTTCTGTGCAACTCTTTTATTTTGGCACTCTTCCTTTTGTTTTGGCTTCTCATCATTCTAATGCAATATTCAGAGACTCTTCTTTTTTTTAATTTATTTTAATGAAAGTTTACAGGGACTTAGGGTTTCTAGTCATTCATTGTGTACTTTCTTCTCTGCCCACCCTCTCCGCCCCCATTCACTCTTCTCCTTGAAAAGAAAAAGGAAAAACTCTTCAATTGTTATGCAATCCCTCCCTCCAAGTCCACTCTACTCTTCAGCCTTCACTCTGGACTTCTGTAATGACAAGAATACCCGTTCATATATCCCTTTTAAACAGTTATCTCCCTCATCTGTTTCAATGCAATAGATCATTCTTCCCCTCCTTTTCTGTCTTCCCTTAACCTTGATGTCAGTCCTGTTTTACAACAGTGGCCCTATGCAATATTTGTCCTTTTGTGACTGAGATATTTCACTTAACATAATGTCCTCCAGGGTCATCCACTTTGCATAATATTTTATTATTTCCTTGTTTTTTAAGGCTGCATAGTATTCCATTGTGTAAGTATAACAGAATTTCTCTATTAGTTTGTTGATGGGCCCTTGGGTTGTTTCCAGCTCTTTGCTATTATGAACAAAGCTGCAATAAACATGGGTGTGCATATTTCTTCTTGGGTGACAGTTATAGTTTCTTTAAAGTAAATTCCCAGTTGTGGAATTGCTGGGCCAAATAGTATCTCTATCTGCAACTTTTTGAGAACACTCCATACAGCCTTCCATAGGGGTTGCACCATTTTACACTCCCACCAACAATGAATAAGGGTTCCAGTTTTTCCACAACCTCGCCAGCATTTGATGTTTGTTGTTTTGTTAAATTTTGCTTTTCTTGCTGGGGTGAGATGATATCTCATAGTTGTTTTGATTTGCATCTCTCTTAGAACTAGGAATTTTGAACATTTCTTCATGTGTTTTTTGGCCATCTAAATGTTTTCTTTGGTGAAGTGTCTGTTCATATCCAGTGCCCATTTTTCAATTGGGTTATTTACTTTTATCTTGTTATGGTGCTTTAGTATTTTATAAATTCTAAATATAAATCCCTTGTCAGACATGTCATTAGCAAATAATTTTTCCCAATCTGTGGCTTCCCTTTTTACCCTGTTGGAGAAGTTTTTGGATATGCATAGGGATATAGTTCTTAAAGGGTCCCATTCATCTATTTTTTCCTCTGCTCGTAGATTTTTCAGGATGCTTCAAAGAATGTTTATGTTGTGGATTAGGACTTCTAGAGTTCTTCCAAGCTTTTCTTTAATGAAGTTTATTTATAGTCCTTGGTTTTAGTCCTAGGTCTATGATCCACTTTGAGTTGGTTTTTGTGTATGGAGTGAGGTGTGGATCTTTCTTGAGTTTTCTGCAGATAGTTTTCCAATTTTGCCAGCACCATTTGTTAGAAAGACTGTCATTTCCCCACTTAACTGATTTCATCTCCTTGTCAAAAATCAGTTGACCATAGATAGATGGGCTGATTGCTGGATTCTCAATTCTATTCAACTGATCTATGTGTCTGTCATTGTACCAGTATCACGCTGTCTTAGCCACCATGGCAGTGTGGTAGTATTTGAAATCAGGGAGTGAGATGCCTCCTACCTTGCTTCTCTTTTTTATGTAGTGCTTTGCTTATTCTGGGCCTCTTTCCATTCCAAATGAAATAGGAGAAAATATGGAACACTTCACAAATTTCTGTGTCATCTTTGCTCAGGGGTCATGTAATCTTCTCTGTATGGCTCCAATATTAGTATATGTGCTGCTGAAGTGAGCACCATAGACTCTTCTTTTTAAAAATTTTTTATTTTACAGTGGTTGCTTACAAAGTTCATATTCATTGTGTTTCACACTATCATTCATTCACATTGTGTTTCATACAATCATCTCCATGCATTATGTTTTATAACATTAATCATCATTGAACTATGCCCACTGTGACCCTGTGTTTCCAGATACCCACCAGATCTTTCCCATTTTCTTTACTCACTCCTCCCTATACTCAGCAAATTATACAACACTTTGATTTCACCTCTGCCTATCCTCACTCCTCCCCAGTCCCCAGATGGCTCCTTATACACGTTTGATTAGTTGCATTTCTATTTCTAAAATAATGGTCCTATGCAGTGTTGTCCTTATGAGACTGAGTTGGTTGACTTAATACAATGCTCTCAAGTCTCTCCCAAGTTATATAGCAATTTTTGACATTGTTATTCCTGAGGGTTGCATAATATTTCTTTGAGTGAATGTACCACACTTTCTCAATCCATTTGATTGTGGTTGGACATTGGAGCTTTTTCTATGTTCTTACCATGGTGAATAATGCTGCTATAAACATTAATGTACTAGTCTCCATTTGTGTCTCAGTTATCATATTCTCTGGACATATCCCTCACAGTGAAATAGTCGGGTCATATAAAATTTCTATGTTGAACTTTTTTAACTTTTTGAAGGCCAAACTGCCTTCCAGAGTGCTTGTACCATTTTACAATCCCACCAGTAGTGTATGACAGTTTTAAATCTCTCCACATACTCTCCAACATTTATTGCATGCTGTCTTGTTAAACTCTGTCACCGGGTGAGATAGTATCTCATTGTGGTTTTGATTTGCATCCTTCTTATTCCCAGTGATTTTGAGCACTTCATGTGTCTGTTGGCCATCTGAATGTCTTCCTCTGTGAAAAAGTCTATCCATGTCTTTTGCCCATTTTGTAATTGGATTATCAGTCTTTTTCTGTGGAAGCCCTGTAGGATTCTGAAACTTTAGCTATGAGATCCTTGTCTGAGATGTAATCGTCAAATGTTTTTATTTTTTACAGTCAGTAAGTTTTCTTTTCACTCAGTTGAAAAAAGTTTTTGATGTGCACAGGGGTTTATCTTTAGAAGGTCCTATGCATTAGGTAAAATCCATGTGTACAGCCTGCATTTACATTTCTTATAAAATGTATTTGCAATGAATAAGTCCTTGATCATGCAAAATTCTATCATTCTATCTCCAGTTCATTTCTGTCACCAAGTCGATGTTTTCCAACTGCTGATTCTTCTTCTCTATTCCCAACGTTTGCATTCCAGTCACCCATGATTATTAATGCATCTTGATTGCATGTTTGATCAATCTATGACTGCAAAAGTTGGTAAAAATCTTCTATTCCTCCTCTTTGGCTCTGGTTGTTGGTGAATATATTTGAATATTGGTGGTATTCACTGGACTTCCTTGTATGCGGATGAATATTATCCTGTCACTCACAACATTATATTTCAAGACAGATCTAGAAATTACTTTTTTAGCTATGAAAGCAACCTCATTTTCTCATTTGGCACAGTATAAAGCAGCATTTAGGGCTCTTGTACATAGGGTCACTATGAGTCGCAAGCAACTCGATGGCACATAACAACAACATCCATATTCTAATTCTTCAGTTCAGGTTTTTTATCCTTCCAATGTGGTATTTATTTACCATTTTAGTCTTTATATCGTAAGTTTCAATTTACTATTTTTTAAATTGCTCCTAAATTTCTATATATTTTATCTATTTGGCCTCATACATTTTTTAAAAAATTCTTCTATCCTCCCCTTTAATCTATGAAGATTTAGGGAAAAATATATATTTTGGTCACATTTTTGTTCCATCTCATTCTGGGATACTGTTTTGATTTTGACTGGTTTAAAGTTATCTGTCACAATAATATCACCACAAACTGAGGCAGCAGGCTGCTGTTAGCTTCTGTGGAATCAGCCTCAACTCATGGTGATCTCATATATTGTAAAGGAAACACTGCCTCATGCTGCTCCATCCTAGTGGTGGGATAAATTGGACCACTGCAGTATTTAGTATTCTCTTGGGATGATTGTCAGAAGCAGATCATTAGACTTCTATTTCTAGTATATGCTCTAGTCTGTCAGTTCTACTGAAATCATATTCAGCATCCTAGCAACACAGATACCTCAACTATTAGACAGATGGTAGTTGTGAGAATTGAACCCTGATTTCTCACTTAAAAAAAAAAAAAAGCTAAACCCCATTGCCATAGAGTCTGACTCATAGTGATCCCATAGAGCAAAGAACTGTCCCACAGGGTTTCTAAAGCGGAAATCTTTACAGAAGCAGACAGCCATATCTTTCTTCCATGGAGCAGCTAGTGGGCTTAAACCACTGACCTGTGGATTACTAACCAAGTACATAACCAATGTGTTACCAGATCTTACGCTTCCAACATGGAAGTTGAAAATTCTTCACAGGATCACAAATGTTTGGAGCATTTAGTTTTTCCCCACTATATTCACAGCTGGTGCAGATGACAAGGGGAGAACACTATAGCATTAAGGCTGAGGGTAGGGAGCTCTGGTGGTCTAGTGTCAGGAAGATGCACTGCAATTCAAGAAGTTCGCAGTTCAAATCCACCAGATGCTCTGCTGGAGAAGGAGAGACAATCTCCTCTTGTACCAGTCAGATCTAATTTGACGGTGCATACACACACAAATAATAAAATAAATTTAAAAATAAAAAAGGCTGAGGGTAGCAGGCTAGGGGGCACAGCCCTCTTTCTCCCTGCAACGTGAACCTGGTCACTAATACAGCATCTTAACATTCTTAGCCTGCCCACTCTGGTGCCAGTGAGTAACAAATCTCTCAGACACCATCACCCAAACTTTTCCCATTTAAGATGAGATGATGGAATTTCTTTCAGTAACATGTTATGCGGAGTTAACTTTAGTGTCAGTGTTGTCCCTGCCTTTCTCACATGCACCTTTACGCACTTATTTCCTGCTTCACCATCCCACAGGATATCCA
>NW_006400112.1:1658536-1664475 GCF_000299155.1 Elephantulus edwardii
TGGGATGGGAGTGTCAGAGACAGTGCGATTGGCACAGGACAGAGCAGAGTTTAGGGCTGTTGTACATAGGGTCGCTATGAGTCGCAGGCGACTCGATGGCACATTACAACAACAATAACAACAACAACAACATGTTATGCCTCTGGGACAATGGCTGTGGGGTCTCAACTCATGAAGCAAAGCTTGGTGAAGTGCTAGTTGACAGTGAGTGCTATGTGGCTACAGAAACAGCCTTTCTTGCTGCATCTCATAGCTTTATCCATTCTGAGAATGGAACAATTAGATGTTGCCTAGCCACCTCTACTGGCCATTCTGATCAGGGCCACAGTAGATGGATCTGGACAGAAACTGAGGAAAGTATAGAATAGATTCTGATAGAAACTGAGGAAAGTATAGACATTTTAATTAAATTAAAAATTTAATTACAGAACTGGTTGAGGCTAGAGGACTTACTGAGACTGATTCCCTCTTTAAACCTTAAATTAAAATTATCCTTGGAGGTCACCTTTTAGATAAATATCATATTGACTCATAAAATAAAGACTAGGTCACATGAGTAATGACTTCCTTTTTTAAAAGCCTCCATGTAAAACCAAGCAGATATAATTTCCTTAAGTAAATATGAGAAGGTAAGGGGACAGGGGAACTAGAGCACAAGAAATCATACAACCAGAACAGAATAAGTGAAAATGCTTCTATTGTATGGAAAATGTAGGCAATATCACTGAATAATTTGTGTTGACGTGTTTAAGTGAGAATCTAATTTGCATTTATGTTACTTACAAACATATTTACAATTAATAAATTGTTAATTGTGCAAAATCCTATCATTCAATCTCTAGCTTCATTTGTCTCCAAGTCTATGTTTTCCATAAGATCAGTAGATCCTTCTTCTCTATTGCCAGCTTTTACATTCCAGTCACCCATTATTGTAGAGTCATTCTAGTTCACTAGGGTTACTAGTGGCCATGAATTACATGTGAAAGGACTTGGCTACAATGCCTAAAAGCAGGCAAAGAATGCCAAGAACCGATGAGACTGAAAGCAGTCTCAGACATCTTGGAGCATGTACCACCAAGAAAGGATCTGGAAGATCTCTGTTTAACAAAGACTATTTTCTTATGTTCTTGATAAGGTTGTTAAGAGTGCAGTAAGACCTTGTTCATGAGTACAAAGATGCTTTCTTGAAAACTGTTCATGTCTATCTATGCTTTGTTCCATACGTTTAAACATCTACCTATGAGATCATGTTTTACTGTAAGCTTCTATTTTCTGCTAATAAAAGCAGAGGCTTTACAATCTCTCAGAGCAATTAGCCTGAGAGAGCTTTTTTCCCCTCTGGAAAATTTACATTTCACTTTGCCAATCTTCCTTTGGCTATACTCACAAGAAACAACACATTATTATTAAAGTATTTTTATTGCATGCTCAGTCAATCTCTGACTGCAAAAGGTAGTAGAAATCTTCTATTTTCTCTTCTTTGGCTCTGGTTGTTGGTGTATATATCTGAATGATAGTGGTATTCATTAGACTTCCTTGTATGTGTATGCATATTATCCTGTCACTCACAATATTGTATTTCAAAGTGCATCTAGAAATGCCTTTTTTAACTAAGAAAGCAACCCCATTTTTACTCACCTTTTCATCTCTAGCATAATAGATCATATAATTGTCTGACTCGAAATGTTCATGCCAGTCTACCTCATCTCGCCAACACCTAGTATGTCAATGTTTATGCATTCCATTTCTTCCTTAACAATATGTAATTTTCCTAAAGTCATGATTCTCACGTTCCAGGTTTGACTCACTAGTGTTTGCTTACAACTGTTCCTCCTCCTTTGTGCTTCCATACTTGAGGGCTCCACTTCAGTTGCCCTATCTGCCAGTTTAAGTGTGTTCTGTTGTATATAGGAGTTTTGAAGGTCTGCTATTTCAGAAGTGGATGGCCAATCCTTCTTCCTAATCTATCTTAATCTGAATGCTCAGATTTAGAACAGTATCTGACAGACAAAGATATTATAGAAAAGAGCAGCTAGCATTTCTCAATTGTAGAAATAAACAATAGTGTCAGTGTTGTCTTTGACATGTGTGTCTTAACCCACCCAGATCCCTATTCCACTAGCATTCCCTTCTACTCCCACCTACTCCATTCAACACCTATCTCCCACTATCCAGCCCTTAATATGATAGTTTATATCTCAACCTTTCTGGGCTTCTATAATCCCAAACAGCCAAGCTGATGCCAGTTTCTTATGCTGTGGCCAGTGACTCTTGAGTTTAGGAGTCTGTAAATCCAAATACCAGGTACTAATGTTAGGGCTATATGCATGTATTTCCCTGATGGTATGCATAGGAATCAGATCGATTACATACATGGAAAGAACCGCTGGAGTAGCTCAATATCAGCTGTGATAACTAGGCCAAGTGTTGATTGTGGGACAGACCATCAACTACTCTTATGCAAGCTCAAACTGAAGCTTAGGAAAATGACATTAAATCAACAAGAACCAAAATATGACCTTGAATCTATCCCACCTGAATTTTAAAACCATCTCAGGAACAGATTTAAGGGTTTGAGTGAAGATCAGATGAGCTGTGGGAGGATATCAAGAATATCATCCAAGAAGAATGCAAAAGATCATTACAAAGACAGAGGAGGAAAAGACCAAAATGGATGTCAGAAGAGACTCTAAATATTGCACTAGAGTGCCAAGAAGCCAAAGCAAAAGGAAGAAATCAAGATATTAAGGAGATGAACAGAAGATTCCAGAGGGCAGCATGGGAAGACAAAGTAGTATAGTGAAATGTGCAAAGAGCTGGAGTAAGAAAATAAAAATGGTTGAACTTGCACAGCCTTTCTTTAGCTCAAGGAACTGAAGAACAAATTTGTCTCGAGTTGCTTTGGGCAGAATATGAAATGATCCAGGAAGCATTAAAAAAAGATGGAAAGAATATAGAGAGTCCTTATACCAAAAGGAATTGGCTGACAAAGAAGAATTTCATTAAACAATGTATGAGCAAGAGCCTGTGGTGATGAAGGAAGAAGTTCAAGCTGCTATGAAAGAACTAGCAAAAAAATAAGGCCCCGGGAATTGATAGCATACCAACTGATATATTTCAACAAACAGATGCTGCCCTAGATGTGCTCACCAAGTTGTGCCAAGAAACCTGGGGAACAACCACCTGGCCAACTGACTGGACAAGATCTATATTTGTTCCCATTCCAAAGAAAGGTGATTTGACAGAGAGCGGAAATTATCGAACAATATCATTATTATCACATGCACACAAGATTTTGTTAAAGATTATAAAAAATGACTGGAATAGCATATCAACAAAGAACTGCCAGAAGTGCAGGTTGGGTTTATAAGAGGCTGAGGTACTAGAGCTATTATAACTAATATTAGATGGATTTTGGCTGAAAGCAGGGAGTACCAGAGGAATGTCTATCTGTGTTTCATTGACTATGCAAAGGCATTTGACTATGTGGAGCACAACAAACTGTGGCTACTCTGAGAAGAATGGGTATCCCAGAACACTTGCTCATGCTTACATGAAGCCTATACTTGGACTAGGAGGCAGTCATCAGAACAGAGCAAGAAAACACTGCATGGTTTAAAATTGAGAAGCGTGTATCCCAGGGATGTGTCCTATTTCCATACCTTTTCAATCTATATGCAGAACAGATTATCTGGGAGGCTGGGCTCTATGAAGAAAAATGTGGCGTCAGGATTGGAGGAAGACTCATCAAAAAATCTGTGCTTTGCAGAAGACACAACCTTGCTTGTTGAGAATTGCTTCCTTCAATATGGATTGAAGCTCAATATCAAGAAAACAAAGATTCTCACCACTGGGCTGATTGTCAGCATCATGGTGAAGAGATTGAGATTGTTAACAGTTTTAGTTTGCTTAGCTCCACAATCAGTACTCTTGGAACCAGCAGCCAGGAAATGAAAAGACAAATTGCATTGGGAAAATCTGCTGTCAGAGACCTCTCCAAAGTACTGAAGAGCAATGATTTCAGTCTGGAGTCTAAGGTGCGCTTGATACAGGTCATGGTCTTTGCAATCACTTGCTGTGTATCAGAAAGCCAGACAATGACTAAGGATTATAGGTGCCTTTGGGCTGTGGTTCTGGAGAAAAGTATTGAAAATAACATGTGCTAACAGAACAAACGGCTTCAACCTGGAGAGGGTGAAACCAGGCTGCTACTTGGAGGCAAGGATTCTGAAGCTTCATCTGACATATTTTGGACATGTTGCAAGGAGGGATCAGTCCTTAGAGAGGGACGTCATGCTTGGGAGAGTGGAGGGATAGTGTAAGGGAAGAAGACCCTTGATGAGATGGATTGATTCAGTGCTGGGGTATTGGGGGTAGGTATGTCACAGACAATAAGAGTGGCACTGAAAGGAAAATTTTTTAAACAATGTCCCCAAACCCAAGTATTGTAAGAACCTATACCTTTGATCTTGTGCGAATGTTTGTGTTCCAGGAACTAGCTGACCACAAACTGAAAAAAAAAAAAAAAAACAATTACTGGCAAAAACCATATTTTAACTAACGTCAGCAGCAGGTAACTGACCTAAAATTGAACTTCTCCTTTTCCAAAGAGGCAATGAGCTAATTCCACGCCAAAGAACCCCTAGACCTAGAATAAATTCCCTTGCTGTTTTGGGCTCGGGGTCGACTTCCCTGTCTCCTACGTGAGATACAAGTCATCCCAAAGCTTCGTCAATAAAGCCTCTTGTGATTGCAGTGAGTGGATCTGGTGTGAGTTGCTCAGGGTCGCGCCAAGTCTGGGAAAAGCACTAGTTTGGGGTCTTTCATTTGGGGGCTCTCTCGTCCAGGATCGAGCAGCCACCCCCTCAACCCACCCGTCAGCCACTTGGAGGTAAGAGGATCCTCTAAAATTTCTTTGTCGGTGCGGCGCCGCTAAACCTGTGTGCTCGTAAGTCTGTTTTATTTTCAGCTTACTTTCAGTTTGTGGCTGTCGTGCACCCACTAGGACTGGATGACTGTGGCAAAAGCAGACGTGCTTGAAAAAACACGAGTGACAGCCCTAGGGAGACGTCCCTTTGGGTGGAATACAGATCCAGAGGCTTTAATAGTCTCTGGTCCGTCTGAGGGACTTAGAGTGTCCCGCCAGAGAGGAGGGTCCCGGAAGACTCTCCAGTCTGAAGCAGCTTTCAATTGGTTGTCATGGAGAGAGCTTCTTGTGTGTCTTGTATTTCTTGTGAGTGTCTCCTGTGTTCTGTGGGCGACTAATATGGGACAGAATATGACGACACCCCTCTCCCTGACTTTAGGACATTTTTCTGAAGTAAGAACCAGGGCTAATAATCTCTCTGTTAACGTTAAAAAAGGACCTTGGCAAACCTTCTGTAACTCTGAGTGGCCCGCTCTGGGAGTCGGTTGGCCACCAGAGGGAGGATTTGACCTAACAATCATTTTGGCAGTTAAAGATCTTGTTTTTCAGGAAGGAATAAACGGGCATCCTGACCAACAGCCATACATCATCGTGTGGCAGGATTTAGTGCAGAATCCACCGCCATGGGTAAAACCTTGGGTTTTGAAGAAACATACCACCCCTCCGCGCGCATTAGCCCTAAAAACCCCAACTTCTGAGTCCAGAGTTTCTCTGGCCCCAGAAGCTGCGCCACCCAAAATTTATCCTGAGATTGAAAATACACCTGAGTGGCCTGAGATGCGCCACAATCCTCCCCCATATCAGGGCCAGGTTGGTCCCGATCCCCCCATCCCTGCGAGTGCCCCCCAGGGACCAGCATGGGGGACTCACAGTTGGAGGGGTCTGGAGAGCCCAGATTCCACTTTGGCTCTCCCCTTACGAGCCTACAGAGGGCCCCCAGAGCCAGGACAACTCCAACCCCTCCAGTACTGGCCATTTTCCTCTGCTGACCTCTATAATTGGAACCATCCTT
>NW_006400112.1:1667127-1667582 GCF_000299155.1 Elephantulus edwardii
GCGGTCCTAATAAAAGATGCAGACAAATTAACCATGGGGCAGCATGTAATTGTCATAGCCCCTCATGCATTAGAGAGCATCATTTGACAACCACCTGACTGATGGATGACTAATGCCCGCCTGACCCACTATCAGAGCCTACTCCTCATGGACAGGGTGACCTTTGGAGCTCCAGTCATCCTAAACCAGGCGACCCTGCTGCCTGCGGAGGGGGACCCAGAACCATGCCATCGCTGCGATGAAATTCTAGCAGAAGAAACCAACACCCGGAAAGACCTAAGAGATCAGCCTTGGCCTGGGTGCCCAACCTGGTTCACTGACGGCAGCAGCTTCGTAAAGAACAGTAAGCAGGTCGCCGGGGTGGCAGTGGTAGACTGGAAGAAAGGTATTTGGTCCAACAGCTTATCTGAAGGAAGCTCGGCACAAAAAGCCGAGTTAATAGCCCTCACTCAGGC
>NW_006400112.1:1669537-1680004 GCF_000299155.1 Elephantulus edwardii
GTGCGGGGGACAGAGTGATTTCTATTGCTGAAGCTGGCCATGTGAAACAACTGGGAATACTTACTGGAAGCCTTCCTCCTCTTGGGATTTCATAACTGTAACAGCTAACTACTCTCGAGTTAGCCTGAGAAATCCCAATTCCGTTAAACAAGCAAGAGCTGCATGTAGTAATTGGTGTCACCCCCTAAAAATCTTTTTCACAGATCCTTGCAAAAAAGCCCGTCAATGGCAGTCGGGATATTGGTGGAGAATCAGGCTTTACCAAGAAAACTATGATAATGGGCTATCATTTATGATAAAACTGTTTGATCGTCCTCTACAGAGTACAGTAATAGGACCTAACCCTGTGCTGGCAGGGCTCTCCCCAGCTAAGAAATCGCCTCCTGTCCCACCCCAGAGCCAACCCATCTTAACTTCACTCACACCACCAAAGGGGTTAAAGAAACAACCTGCCTCTACAAGGGACCATCTCCTCAATCTAATTAAAGGAGCTTTTAGTGCCCTAATACCAACCCCCAAATCACTGATTCTTGTTGGCTATGTTTAGCCACCAACCCGCCTTACTATGAAGGTATCGCAATGGCAGGAACATATAAAAACTCCACTGAACATAATAACTGCACTTGGGACACTGAGACAAAGTTAACTCTAACTGAAGTTTCAGGAACTGGAACTTGTATTGGGAACCCTCCTAGCAAACTCCGTTCATTATGGGATACTTAGTTCCCAATACCGGATATTGGTGGGCCTGCAATACTGGATTAACCCCGTGTGTCTCTTTAGCAGTTTTTTATTCTAACTCTGATTACTGTGTATTAATTTATCTGATGCCCTGGTTATACTATCACCCTGATGATGAATTTGTTAATGAATTTGATCATGCACCTGAGCACCATTTTCGCAGAGAACCTATTACTATGACCCTAGCAGTCTTATTAGGAATAGGAGGAATAGCTGCAGGAATAGGTACAGGGACTTCTGCACTTGTCTATGGGCAAAAACAATACCATAAGGTAAAAACAGCCATAGATGAGGATCTTCGGGCTTTAGAGTCATCAATTACTCGACTAAAAGAATCCCTAACCACCTTATCTGAGGTAACCTTACAGAATAGGAGAGGACTAGACTTATTGTTCCTCAAAGACGGGGGGTCTCTGTGCCGAGCTAAAAGAAGAATGTTGCTTTTATATTGACCATTCAGGAGTAATAGAAGACTCCATGCAAAAGCTTAGGGAAAGGTTAGACAAAAGAAAACAAGACCGAGAATCTCAGCAAACATGGTTCGATAGCTTATTTTATAAATCCCCATGGTTAACTACTCTTGTATCTACCCTTATAAGTCCTTTAATATTCTTGTTTATATTGTTACTAGTTGGGCCTTGTATTATAAATAAGCTTGTTACCTTTGTTAAAGATCGCATCAGTACTGTTCAATTAATGGTTCTAAGACAACAATATCAAAATATGAGAGAACCTGACTGCAATAATACTGCCTCCAGAGATTCTTGGTTCTATGATTAGAACCTTGTACTAAAAGAAGTGGGGCTTTCTGCTGGAGAACGCTGCTGAGGAAGCATCGCAAAAGAGTATATTCCCACCGCCGCCATGTCGAAGTCAGAGTCTCCTAAAGAGCCACTTCAAGACGACGGATGAAAGTATGAGGAGCCATTTTGAGCAATGGGGGACGCTCATGGACTGTGTGGTAATGAGAAATCCAAATACCAAGCGCTCCAGAGGCTTTGGCTTTGTCACATACTCAACTGTGGAAGAGGTGGATGCAGCCATGAATGCAAGGCCCCACAAGGTAGATGGAAGGGTGGTGGAAGCCAAGAGGGCTGTCTCCAGAGAAGATTCTCAAAGACCAGGTGCCCACTTAACTGTGAAAAAGATCTTTGTTGGTGGAATTAAAGAAGACACTGAAGAACATCACTTAAGAGATTATTTTGAGCAGTACGGGAAAATTGAAGTGATTGAAATCATGACTGAGCGAGGCAGTGGCAAGAAAAGGGGCTTTGCTTTTGTAACTTTTGATGACCATGATTCTGTAGATAAAATCGTTATTCAGAAATACCATACTGTGAATGGTCACAATTGTGAAGTGAGGAAAGCCCTGTCAAAGCAAGAGATGGCCAGTGCCTCTTCCAGCCAGAGAGCTCGAAGTGGTTCTGGAAACTTTGGTGGTGGCCGTGGAGGTGGTTTTGGTGGGAATTACAACTTTGGTCGAGGAGGAAACTTCAGTGGATGAGGTGGCTTTGGTGGCAGTCGTGGCGGTGGAGGATATGGAGGCAGTGGAGATGGTTATAATGGATTTGGTAATGATGGAAGCAACTTTGGAGGTGGTGGAAACTACAATGATTTTGGCAATGACAACAATCAATCTTCAAATTTTGGACCCATGAAGGGAGGAAATTTTGGAGGCAGAAGCTCTGGCCCTTACGGTGGTGGTGGCCAATATTTTGCCAAACCACGAAACCAAGGTGGCTATGGTGGTTCAAGTAGCAGCAGCAGCTATGGCAGTGGCAGACGGTTTTAGTAACTGCCAGGAAACAAAGCTTAGCAGGAGAGGCGAGTCAGAGAAGTGACAGGGAAGTTACAGGTTACAACAGATTTGTGAACTCAGCCAAACACAGTGGTGGCAGGGCCTAGCTGCTACAAAGAAGACATGTTTTAGACAATACTCATGTGTATGGGCAAAAAAACTCAAGGACTGTATTTGTGACTAATTGTATAACAGGTTATTTTAGTTTCTGTTCTGTGGAAAGTGTAAAGCATTCCAAAAACAAGGGTTTAAATGTAGATTTTTTTTTTTTACACCCATGCTGTTGATTGCTAAATGTAATAGTCTGATCATGACACTGAATAAATGTCTTTTTTTAAATGTGCTGTGTAAAGTTAGTCTACTCTGAAGCCATCTTATTTCAATAAATAACCCAACAGTGTTGACGTTTAGAATTCATTCAGGATGATGCCAGATTTCATTAAAAATTTAGAAGACTGTTTGGGAACAGAAAAGCCATTGTCTACAGAAAATTTGGTGTAGTTGAACTGACAAGTTAATGTGTTGTGACCTGAAGTTCCCCATTAAAATGGTCACCCAAGCAAAGTTAAACGCAATTTATTTGGTTTTTAAATGGTCGTTGGCACATCCTATGCAATATATCTAAATTTAATAATGGTACCAGATGCAAAAATAATAGATGGGATTGAAATTGATGTATCATCCATTATCATGTATAATCAAGAAATGATTTAATATCTTGGGGGAAAAAAAAGAAGTGGGGAATGAAAGGAAAATTTTTTAAACAATGTCCCCACACCCAAGTACTGTAAGAACCTATACCTTTGATCTTGTGTGAATGTTTGTGTTCCAGGAACTAGCTGACCACAAACTGAAAAAAACAATTACTGGCAAAAACCATATTTTAACTAACGTCAGCAGCAGGTAACTGACCTAAAATTGAACTTCTCCTTTTCCAAAGAGCCAATGAGCTAATTCCACGCCAAAGAACCCCTAGACATTGTATAAATTCCCTTGCTTTTTTGGGCTCGGAGTCGACTTCCCTGTCTCCTGTGTGAGATACAAGTCGCCCCAAAGCTTCGTCAATAAAGCCTCTTGTGATTGCAGCGAGTAGATCTGGTGTGAGTTGCTCGGGGTCGCGCCCGGTCTGGGAAAAGCCCTAGTTTGGGGTCTTTCAGCACAGGATAGAGCAAGGTTTAAGGCTGTTGTACATGGGGTCACAGGCGACTTGACAACACATAACAACAACATCTAATTTGCTTGACAAACTCCCACCTTAAACACAATAAAATAATATTGAAATCAAAACAAACCTCCATGGGATATAATTTTACTGTGACTCACATGGAGTCCCATTGATTAGAAGTAGACACCAAGATAAATGATTTTGGTATCAGCCATGGCTCAGCAGAGAGATCTAGATTAACCTTTGCCCAGAAGATGTAATGCAGGACTGAGAGCAGGAAGGCCAGAGTCCTCAGGCTTAGCTGTGGAGGACTGAGCATTTTGTTATCACAAGCACCAAGCCAACCTCAGCTATCTTGAGTCAGAGAAAGGACATTGGCCTCTTGGCTGGAGGTTGCGCAACACAGGGAAACCAAAGGACAGATTTAGTGTCTGCAAACCTTGTGAAGTATAATCAGATGAGGAGAGGCCCTAACTACAGCCAGATTAGCCCATCTTGTCTAGAGTATCTGCTTGGCAATAAACAACTCAAGGAAGTAGGATGTTAATGAATAAGAATGACCAAAGGTCTCAGACCTTAGGGAATGCAGTGTCCTTATCAACCAAAACCATTTGTTCCTTAGAGTACACAATAAGGTATTCTGGAAAACATCTTTGTATTGTGCTGCGGTCTGTGAGAGTTAATGTTTGACCAGACAGTCAACATCTCTGGTCGGAAAGAGATAATGCTATTGTTACAGCAGATGTGCTACTAAAACCTATATAGGCTTTTTCTGAAAAATAAAATGTTACTATTCACCATCAGCGGTAGCCTCTCTGCAACTTCATTTAATCCTTGTCCCTTCTCTCGGCAGAACTGTTCGATTTAACGGGGCAGGACTAAATTAGTAAGTAATCTTGAGGGAGATCTCAAGGGCGAGAGCATGCCTGCCAGGATGTGCTTTCCCAGTATCTGCAGGAGTCATGTCAGGAGATTCTCCTTTTTGGGAAGCTCTGAGCTGGCATTCATACTAGCAGGCAGATAAATGGTGTTAGACTTTCAATCTGACTAAGTCACTAGTGGTCAGAAGCATCTGACTGTGACATACATACTTCCTTACTCTTTCCAACATGCATCCTTATCCTGCAGCAGTTAAACTCTCAGATAAGGAGGAACAACATGGGGACACTTTAAGTGTCTCACGACAACCACAGGTCTTTCTGCAGCAAAATTATTGGGAACAGGACACTCAACACCCTGCCAGTTACCCAGGAAGCCCCCTAGAGCTCAGGAGGAATACTTGGGACACTTTAAATGCTCCTCCACATCCCATTTCCCCTTCAGTTTGGCCTCCTCATTTCCCCAGGATCTTGTGGCTCTAGGTTCATCTTCTTTTCATAGTCCAGAGGCAGGCCCAAGACAACTTGGAGGATCAGGAGAAAATGGAAAATGAGAAGAGAGACTGAGCCCTGAATCCCAGATGCTGCTATGTCCACTATCTCAAGCAAAAAAGAGAAAAATGTGTGTATGAGAGAGAAAAAAAACTATCTTTGTGTAGAGATCTCTGTGGGTCAAAGATCCACTATGGAGTCAACGTCCCGCATCACCGAGTTCAGAGATCTTTACCTGCTCTTCCCTCTTTGCAAGGCTACAGTGTAAGAGATGGATTTTTCCAGGAGAAGAGAGAAAGAAGAAAGAGGAGAGAATGGAGGTATGGGAAGAGTTAGCAAAATAGAAGGAAGACAGAATGTGAGGTGAATTAGGACTGTGAGGTCTCTGCTACCCCTCCTACAAGAAATGAGGTTGATTGCCCCACTTTAAATTTGTGTGAATACATCACAAGCCAGCCACACAGGGCAGCTTCCAGGAGCAGATCTCAGAAAATGTAGAAAATGTTCTTTCACTCTTGAGATGATCACTTTCAGATCCAGATGTTGTGAGGAGCCCAATCTGTGAAGAAAGTCATGTAAAGGGACATCAAATCACTTTAACTGGTGACTTTGGTTGCATCTCTAATTGCCAGCCTCACAAGTGACTCACTGAGGATATCATGGCTGGGAATAACCTTGATACAGCTTCAAAGGGACTACCAGTTCTTCTACATCAAACCACAGAATGAAAAGGGTTGTAAATGATTACTGTTTAAAGAAATTGTTTTAAATAATCATTGAGGGGTGGGGTTGTCATGGATGGAATTGTGTCCCCAAGATAAGTATATATGATGATATAATGTGGAAGTTCTCTAATGGTCTTTCATAATCTGATAAAACAAATAGTTGCAAAAGGGTTAATGATAGGATACAACACACTTAATCCCATCACAGTCCTGATCTGATATAGGTGGGTTTCCCTAGGGTGTGACATGTGGCATCTTTTTTTTTGTTATGTGCCATCAAGTTGACTAGAACTCAGAGTGACTCTATAAACAGTAGCTTTGAATCCCTCCTCATTTTGAGCCAATCTTACTGTCTCTGATACTCCTGTACCCCATTACCACAATCATTGTGTCAATCCATTTCATCCAGGGTTTTCCTGTCCTGTGCTGTCCCTCTGCCATTCCAAGCATGGTGTCCTTCTCCAAGGACTGGCCCCTCCTGGCAATATGTCCAAAGAAGCATCAAAATCCTTGCCTCCAAGGAAAAAGTTGGTTCATCCTCTCCAAGACAGACCTCTTGGCAGTCCATGATATGTTCAATGTTCTTTTCCAGCATCACAACTCAAAAGCATCAATTCTTTTGTCACCCTTAGTCATTGTTCAGCTTTCAGATGCATAGCAAGTAATTGTGAAAGGGGGGGGGGAAGTGGGAAAGATTATTAAAGGAGTGAGGGACCTAGAAGAGTAGGGAATAGACACTTGATTAATGAAACTCCGTGACAGAGGGAAAGGCCAAGACACATGATGATCTCCAAGGAGTGGTAATCTCCACATCTCCAGATGCTAAAAGGAGATTACAGAGAGAGAAAGTCACCCTCTAGAATCAGCACTGAGTTTGGATCCTGTAAGGAGAGGGAAAGTAGCAAGAGTCTGTTGAATGTGGTGTTTGAGGTCTTGTACAATGCAGGACTGTGAGAATTGTGGCTGCTGTTGAAAGACCCCAAACTAGGGCTTTTCCCAGATTGGGCACCACCCCAAGCAACTCACACCAGATCCACTCGCTGCAATCACAAGAGGCTTTATTGACGAAGCTTTCGGGACGACTTGTATCTCACACAGGAGACAGGGAATTCGACCCCGAGCCACAAAAAGCAAGGGAATTTATACAAGATCCAGGGGTTCTTTGGCGTGGAATTAGCTCATTGGCTCTTTGGAAAAGGAGAAGTTCAATTTTAGGTCAGTTACCTGCTACTGATGTTAGTTAAAATATGGTTTTTGCCAGTAATTGTTTTTTTCAGTTTGTGGTCAGCTAGTTCCTGGAACACAAACATTCACACAAGATCAAAGGTATAGGTTCTTACAATACTTGGGTTTGGGGACATTGTTTAAAAAATTTTCCTTTCAGTGTGACAACACTGGATAACTTGCAAAGTGGGTAATGAATGCCTGGACCACTTAGTGCCAATTTTTAGCTCTGTTGGAAAAATCCTGGAAACCTGACCAGAGATGGAGCCTATTGATTGTTAGGCGATTATTGTTATGTGTCATCTAGTCAGAATCAAGCCATAGCTGACCCTCTGGTGGGTAGTTTTCAGAGGCAGTTAATCACATAAGGGGAGATTGCCCAGCCTTCACCTATGGAGCAGCTGGTGGATTTGAACTGTGCACCTTTTGGCAGAACGTTAAATGATCCCGGAAGTATTAAAAGAAGATGGAAGGAATATACTGAGTCACTGTATCGAAAAGAATTGGAAGACACAGAAGAATTTCATGAAACAACATATGAGCAAGAACCTATGGTGATGAAAGGAGAAGTTCAGGCTGCTTTGAAGGACATGGCCAAAAATAAGGCTCCAGGAATAGATGGTATACCAATTGACATATTTCAGTTAACAAATGCTGCCCTGGATGTGCTCACCAAGTTGTGCCAAGAAATCTGGAGAACGACCACTTGGCCAACTGACTGGAAGAGATCGATATTTGTTCCTATCCCAAAGAAAGGCAACCCAACCAAATGTGGAAACTACAGAACAATTTCACTGATTTCACATGCAAGCAAGATTTTACTGAAGATTATCCAAAAAGGACTGGAACAGCACATCAACAGAGAACTACCAGAAGTCCAGGCTGGCTTCAGAAGGGGTCGTGGTACTAGAGATATTGTAGCTGATGTTAGATGGATCTTGGCTGAAAGCAGGGAATACCAGAGGAATGTCTATCTGTGTTTCATTGACTATGCAAAGGCATTTGACTGTGTAGATTATAACAAACTGTGGCTGACTCTGAGAAGAATGGGAATCCCAGAACACTTGATCGTTCTAATGCGAAACTTATACTTGGACCAGGAGGCAGTCGTCAGAACAGAGCAAGGGAACACTGCATGGTTCAAAATTGGGAAGGGCGTACGCCAGGGATGCATCCTATCTCCATACCTTTTCAACCTATATACAGAACAGATTATCCAGGAGGCTGGGCTCTATGAGGAGAAATGTGGGGTCAAGATTGGTGGATGATTTATCAACAATCTGCGTTATGCAGATGACACAACCCTGCTTGCTGAAACTGAAGAGGACCTGAAGCACCTGCTGCAGAGTGTCAAGGACTGCAGCCTACAATATGGATTGAGGCTCAATGTCAAGAAGACAAAGATTCTCACCACTGGACCAATTGGCAGTATCAGGATGGATGGTGAAGAGGAGATTGAGATTGTACACAGCTTTAGTTTGCTTGGCTCCATAGTCAACAGTCTTGGCACCAGCAGCCAGGAAATGAAAAGGCGCATTGCCATGGGAAAGTCTGCTGTTAGGGACCTCTCCAAAGTGCTGAAGAGCAGTGGTGTCTCTCTGGAGACTAAGGTGCGTCTGATACAGGCCATGGTCCTCGCAATCACCTGTTACGCATCAGAGAGTTGGACAATGACCAAGGAGGATAGAAGGAGAATTGATGCCTTTGAGCTGTGGTGCTGGAGAAGAGTATTGAGAATACCATGGACTGCTAGGAAAACAGATTTGTCCTGGAGAGGGTTAAACCGGGTGGCTCCTTGGAGGCAAGGATTCTGAGGCTCCGTCTAACTTACTTTGGACATGTTGTGAGAAGAGACCGGTCCTTAGAGAGGGACATCATGCTTGGGAGGGTGGAGGGATGGCGCAGGAGAGGAAGGCCCTCTATGAGGTGGATTGATTCAGTGACTGGGATAATTGGGATGGGAGTGTCAGAGACAGTGTGATTGGCACAGGACAGAGCGGAGTTTAGGGCTGTTGTACACAGGGTCGCTATGAGTCGCAGGCGACTCGATGGCACATAACAACAACAACAACAACAACAACAACCTTTGAGATTGTAGTGCAGCTTCTTGCCATTATGTTATTGTTGTTGTTTATTGCCTTGGTCTGAGCCTTCTACAACTATCAATATTTATCAAAGTTCATAGAGTTTCTGGAGGCATGTTATTTAGGAAGTGGATGCCACTATTTGCAGTCAGTACATTAAACGTGCTCTACTGTCACTATGAGTCGCAGGCAATCCATGGCGCATAACAGCAACAACAATAAAAGTTTGGAAGAAGTGAACACATAACTTGAAAGTCAATGTCAGATGATTTAGGAACTTGGAGATTCACAAACCTTGAGAAAACAGTCAGCACCTGTAAAAAGAGAAAGAGTAGCTTGCTGGGAAGGACTAAGTCTGACCTCCACAAACTACACAAAATGCAAGAGTCCTGTCAGTAACATCTACAATTACAAAACTAATTCACATAAATCAAACATACCACCACACTTCTGTACCTACTTCTACTAATTCCAACATCAGTTTTACTGCTCTGCTGGGTCTGCAATTTGTTGCAATAACTCCACAAACTCTACATAACTCTGATAATGGGTTTTATTAGGGAAGTTAACAGGCTATCATTCAAGTTGGCAGGAGAATACAGTTCCTCAGTCCAGAAAGCGTCTGAAGTACATTTGCAGACCCCTTGACCTTCAACTTCATGGCCTAGATCAATGTTGCAAAATTCCCTTAGTCTTGCCAGTTATGGCTTCTTCCCTCAGTCCTCCAGCAAACTTGGGTAAAGACCTCTGGCTCTTGTTGCATAGGGTAGCAGTCCCAAGTCAGCTCTTTCTCATGTTGGTCTCTGGTTCTCTGCTGAAGCTGCTGGTGCTCTTATGTAGATTCTGGTCTGGCTGGTGCAAGATGAGGGCTGCTTCCTCTTCCTTGTCAGCATTGAGATTCCTCAATTTTTGCTGTTGAATCTGCTCAATTTAATGATTAGTCTGTTCCTTTGTGGATAGACTAATACACTATGCTCATTTTCCTTTCCTTCTGTGTGGCAAAGTCAGTGGCTTTGTAATCCTTAATAACACCATGCCATCTTGCTATAGAAAGCAACTGCAAATTAATTCCCCATCAATAAGCAGGGTCAGATTCATTCAGGCTGAGGATTGTTACACTAATCCGACTGTGGAAGAGAAAGGCTTTGCCCAGAAGGAAATGTAGAAATTAGTTAGTTTATAAAGTAGAAATCTTAAGGAATGTTTTTGAGAATGGATTTTGAAAATGCTCAACTGGGAGGAGTGATAGGGAATGGCAAAGGACACACTAACAAAGGAGATTATCAGAACTGGCTTTGACAAGCACTGTGTCAACGGGACAATTAAAACAAACTTTCAAGGGGGGGAAGAGAAACGAACT